>NW_010433693.1:17342-19004 GCF_000710305.1 Buceros rhinoceros silvestris | reverse complement strand
TGGGCCGCTGAACGGATGCTGCCGTCCCAGGCCTTGTCCTCCTCCACCCCCACACTGCCCCACCTCGACCCCTGGCAGAAAAACACCCAGAACAGGTTCTCGTGGGAAGAAAAAACAATATTTCAAATCAAGATGAGGATGGGTTGTCACCATTTCCACAGTCTGTGAGTCAGTGAGCAGCAGCGTGACCAAAGCCCGTGCAGGGTAGCTCTGCTTCCTCTTCCAAACACCACCCAGCGCCCGCCTCTGCACAGGCACCAGCCAGACGGCTTGGTTTTTTTTTTTTTTGCTTTGTAAATACAGCACTAACAGTTCTTCTAAAAAACCAAACACAAAGCATCTAGACAAGGGGAAGAAGGCTCCAGCCCAGAACCATCCTCCCAGGAGCGGGAGCAGATCGTGTCTCTCTGTCCCGGTACAGTGTGTTTCAGGGGAACCCGGCCCAGGTTCGACAGGAGCGTCCGCTGCAGGAGGGGTGCAGAAAGGCCAGGGCTAGACTTGGCTCTTGGCAAATTAGAGTCTTTAATAAAGAGTAACATGTGCAAAAAACTTAAATAGATCAACCCAGGTTTCCGGAATTTCTGCTCTCAGAACGCTTAACCTTCTACTCGTGCTCTTTCCCAACCCAGTGCCGAAACCTCAATTAAGTACCCGAGGTAAGAAGTGACATTTGGGAGAGATCACCCCAAAGAAACAACCCCAGCAGTGCCGCGGGTTACTTCTGTGTCCTTCCGCCACCCAGCCGCCTGCTTTAGAGACACGTACGCAGCAGCAAAGAGAAAAGTGTGGGGACATCCCCGCACCTCCGCGAGGACAAAGCCCTGGATCTAGTTGTCCGAAGGAAGAATTGTTTCCTGACTGGTGGAGTGGGGTCCAGCCTTCTGCTCGCAAGGAGGAGACAGGACCATCAACTGCTCCCAGTTGCCTTCTGGCAAGTTTGTGGTTGTTTTATTTCCCGCCACGGGGCACATTATAGCTGGAAACCTTCCATGGGGGCTTCGGGTTGCTGGAAGATGAATTGCTGCTGGTTCTCGTCTACCTGGGGAACTAGAGCGGAGTCATCCTCTACGCCAAAGTAGTGCTCGATCAGGTCAAAGGCCTTCTGGTAGATCTCCTGGTTCTCGTGGCTCTGCAGGAACTCTATCTTATCCAGACCTTGGAGGAAACAAAGCGGAACGCGATGGAATGAGGAGATCCTGCTACTCCCACCGTCCCACGTCCACTCTCCACCCTCGCCCTGTTCACTGCGAGACTTTTGTCCGTGTCAGATTCGCATTTTGTGAGCAGCACCAGCACCGAAAATGAATGATGCTGGAGCTGCTGAGGATGTCACCTGTGCCAGGCAGCTGAGCCGGTTCAGCTGACACAGCTGGAGCAGATGTTCTGATCTCCCTGCTGGGAGCACAGCTGGCTGTGGAGGGAAGGAAGCGGGGCCCATCCCAGTAGCCTCCAGCAGAAGGGCAGCAACAGCTTTAGCTGCCCTAATTAAATCCACCGCAGAACAGAAAACATCCAAGAATTTGGATACCCTCTAGAATTGTTCTCCCTGGGAGAACCGAGACACACAGTGGAACAGCCAGCGAAAGGCAAAGCAGACTCCAGCAGCACCCAGAGAGTTTCAGACCAAAATAGTAACTTGGGGGTCAGAGTGAAGGGATCAGA
>NW_010433693.1:13917-17285 GCF_000710305.1 Buceros rhinoceros silvestris | reverse complement strand
GCTCTGCAAAGCATGGGAGCAGGGCAGGAAAAACCACCAGATCATGTCGCTCCAGGGAGAGGCTCAGTCTCGCTGCATCTCCACTGAAAGTCTGCTGGGTACAGCTGAGCATGGTCAGAGCAATCTTAGACCCAGAAGTGTCACTTTTTACTTAGCTCAGCTTATTTCCCATTCATGGTCCCAGCTGGTGGGAGCCACAATGACCAGCTCGTCCTGCAGGTCTAGGAGGCTCAGACCACAAGTACAGTCGTTTCTGCTTCCAAGTATTTTCTCCTACACTCCATCCCTAATTCTGAGAACAACATCAGAACAAATATTGGCTGCTTTGGGATATTCTGAATTTGGGATACTGGGCAGCAGCAAAGCGACCGGCGAATCCAGCAGACCCTCTCTGACACACCCTGTGCTGTTAACACCGGTAGCGCCGAGGCCACCGGCCACCACCTACCATAGGCCTCCTCGATCAGGCTGCAGTAGGGGTTGATGCCCGTCCCGCTCTGGTTGGCCTCCTGCTCTCCCAGCCGCAGAATGTTCTCCAGGCCGTTGAGTGCCACCTGAACGATCTTGGAGTCCATGACCGTCAGCAGGTCACAGAGAGGCTTGATACAACCCAGGTTCACCAGGTATCTGAGGAGAGACCCCCGACACCAGACACGTGTTCAGGATGGAGCAAGCATCACCTTTGCTCAGTTCGAGCAGGGGAAGGAGTCAAGCTGCCATAAGAAAAGCTCCCTTAAAATAGCCATTTACTGTCCAGCAAGGGTAATTTTTATCCACTTACTGCATATAAACCCCCTCTTGAGAAACCTGCTCAACTCCCACTGAAATGCAGGTGCTACTCAAGGCCACGCTGGAATTTCATCAAGTTCAGACATTTAATCTGGTCTAAAAGACCTAAAGGGGGAAGGAAGTAGCCTGGACCAGTTATCCTTACCCAGAGGAAATTCACGACCCAGCTACACTTTTTGCCCATGTCTCAGGTACTCTCCTGCAGCTCCTCCAAATCACCCCCTTGAAGACAAAGCCATGACTTCGCCTCCAAGGAGCTCCAGGCAGTACCTGATCTGTTCGGGAGTTCCTCCTGACGTGGCGTTCGTAATAGCCCACGCTGCCTCTTTCCTTGTGCGGAACTCTGCCTTCTGCAAGATTTCTATCAGCACCGGGAAAATGTTTGCGTCTATGACAGCCTGGGGAGAGAGAGCAGCGACAAGTGTTGGAGTTCCTTTCTGAAAGGCTTTAAGCACCTGAGAGCACCCTCTGCCTCCATTTTCCACTGCAAGAGACCTTTCCAAGCCGTGCCCTTCAGCCATTCCTCTGCTTTATTCCTCAGCCCAACCCTATTAACACACGGGATACTCGACTCCCCAGCCAGCCCAGTGGCAAACCCCATTACTGCAGCAGCACTGCAGGAACGCTTTCATCACTCAGCTGCCCTTGTATGTAGGTCATTAAAAGGGTAATTAAAACCCAGCCAGCTCCAGCTTTTCAAAGGGGCATCTCTAATTGAGCATGGAGGAACAGGGGCTGTAGCTGCTCTTATACCAACCTGTGGTTCTCATTCCAGGCCGCTCTCTGCTGGTACAATTAACAAGCTGTTTTTAGCTCATTCAGCAGATGGCTGGGAGCAGCCAATTTGCAAATTACTGCAGAGTAAGAGATGGGAAAAACCAACCGCTAAGTGTCAGAATAGAAAAAAACCTGCAGATCCTCAATGATGACTGTGGAGCATCAGGTGGTGACAGAGGGGGCTGTAGAAGACGGTACCTGTATCTGTGCTCTGTTTCCTGCTGTGATGTTTGATATAGTCCAGCAGGCCTCTTTCCTGATCGACTCCTTGGGACTGCTTAACAAATGAAGGAGACAAGGCAGGGCTGAACAGTTCAGAATCACCTTTGGGGAAAGAAAGCAGAAGTGAGATGGCTAGGATGGGCACGGAGCTGATCGGGCTGCATTTCCCTGCCAGCCAGCCGGGCCCCTCACCTGGGTCTGGATGTCATCCCCTGTCACGATGTTGCCCACCGCTCGCAAGGCTGGGGAGGCCACTTTGTAGTCATTGTGCCTGCAGCAAAAGTGATGCAAGGACAAAACCACATCTATCAGATCACAGGCACCTGGACAGGCAGAGGATTCTCTGCCCAGCATCTCTTCTGTGTTATTTCCCTAGAGCTCCACCCCACAGCACACAGAACCACGCGGTCCATTGACCACACGGCCACTGGATCAGCAGAGACTGAAGACAAGGCTGAATACAGGCAGTTTTCACCCTCTACATCCTAACTCCTTCCACTGAGTCACAGAGCTCACCTTTTACACACCCCTCCTGAACAAAGACATCATTAACCCAGTGAGAGCACCCAGAACCTCCCAGGAGAATTTGGGGCAAGTATCTCACAGTTGTACCAGCTCTGAAGGTGTTAAAGAGGCCCATTCAAACTGCAAACAGCAAACGTTTTTGTCCACACAGGCATCGGAGAAACAAAGCCAAGCTGACTTCTCCCAGTCACTCTTCCCAACTTTGATTTGCCCAGTAACCGGGCTTCCACGAGCCTGTTTGAAGTCTGAAAGCTCAAACCACTCTGCAGTCCATCCTTTCAGAGTTCAAGTGTCAGTCCAGTAAGTTCTTCCCAGTGGATGGAATTAAGGAGCATTCCAGCACTAGCAAACACTCAGCCTCCTCAGAAAGACAAGGCAGTAAACTACAGCTCGCAGCCTGCTTCATCTCCTCCTCCATCACTGCTCCAAAGCCAGCTGAGGTGCCCATGATACACCCCTGAACACACCAGAGGCATCAGGAGAGCTCGGATGGGTGTTGACAGGAACTTGCCCTCAGTCACACACCTCCCACATGCGCTGGGCTGAAGCAGCGAGACGAGATACTTACATTAACAGCTCTACCAGTCGCCGACACACTCCCGAGTCAATAACTGCTTGAATCTTCTCATTGGGGCCATCTGATAAGTAGGAAAGAGCCCAGCATGCATCTGCCAGCAAGTCAGAGTCACTGTTGAATAATAATCGGGACAACACTGGCAGGCAGGGAGACACCTACAACAACAGCCACCGCCCCAGGTTAGTCACGTTCTGTCCAGGACCACCGCATCTGCACGCAGAGGCCACACGGCTGTGCTGACTGGCAAGATACCAAGCCTTGGACGCCCGCAGGGTCAGCAGCTTCCTTGCTGGTTCACACACCTCATAATGACAGAGTCTGAAGGTACCTCAACAGCTTTACTGCTGAAGGAAAATTACATCTTGGGCCACATCTGGGCTCTGGAGACAAGGGCTACTGTGCACGCTACTGCTGGGAAGCTCCTCACACGTCTCACGCAAGCACACTGCGCCATTCCTTACTCTTCACAACTCTGAAC
>NW_010433693.1:13004-13815 GCF_000710305.1 Buceros rhinoceros silvestris | reverse complement strand
CCCAACCCTCAACCGCTCTGTCTCCAGAGCGCCCATCGACAGTTACACCTCCAGCACTTCCATCATTTAGAGTAGTTTTACATTCACACTCAATTCAGATTTCACCCCTTGCCACAGGCTTCCCAGCTTTCCACATGGGCTTTCATTTAAAAACCAAAGTGAAACACATTGATCTTAAAACATTTTTGTTCTCTGAAGAAGGATGAGACACCTGAGAGGCCAGCAGAACCTTTTGTCAGTGCCAGGAGCACAACGGGAGAGGGGAGGAGGAAAGCTGCTACAGCTCAAGGTTTTAGTCACAATTTAAGTGAAATCTCAAAATTCCAGAGCTCATAATGGAAGAGTTTAGAGAAGCCCACAGTGTGTGCTACCTCACAGGGAAATCTGGGCTCACCCCTGCTTGAGGGGACCAGCTGATGGGCAGAAAGGCTGGCAGAGAATTCACAGGCACACAAACATCTGCTGAACAGCGAGAGCAGCCTCAGCAGGAGGAACCTCACCCTGTTCCCTCCTGGAATGACTTACACAAGTCAAACAGCCAAAAATAATTGAGACAAACATCTTAACTGTGTGTCTCCCCACCTCCCATCTGCCAACAGGCACCAACTCTCACCTTATCGAATTCGGGTGGGGGACTCTTTCCTCTGCACAAGTTTGACAAGGCCCAGACAGCATTTCGTGTCATTGTCAACCTAGTGGACTTCGTGAGGAGCCTAAAGAGACAATTGCCGTGAATTATAAACCTCGACATGGAAGCCAGCAAGGGAGTCAAAAGAAGATAAACTAGTATGATTTCAAGGCAGTCAAACCA
>NW_010433693.1:4266-12912 GCF_000710305.1 Buceros rhinoceros silvestris | reverse complement strand
TAAACCCACTATCCCTGCTGTCGCTGTAGCTCAAGCCATGCTGCTCGTCACCTGAGCCTCTCGACACACAAGAAGGGAAGTGACATTCAACTACTTCTTAGGGTAAATAGCTGTTACTCCTAATAAGGCCAAGCGATGCGAGTCAGGAAGGCAAGCTGCATGTCAGACAAGTCGCAGAAGGAAGGGCGGGTTAGTCGAACACAGTTCCCAGCTCAAATTCAGCCCAGGCAGACCCTCACAGCCCTGTCTGAGGGCAGACGGTCCTCACCAGAGACCAACTGACAGGAACTGCTACCTCTCAAATGCTAGTGAGGACAGCAAGGGCTGTGGGCTGAGGCCTCCCGTCAGCAGTTGCTGCTGAGGTGACTGACAGAAGTACCAGTGGAACAAGCCCAGTCACTTGTGACAAAACACCGGTTTGCCAGGGATTGGATCAAGTAAAGATTAATTCTTCCCAGAGCAGTGGGAGCACATGGCAGACAGGCAGATCCCCAACTCTGGTGGGTGTGCACCACACCTCAGAGCTGCAGAGGCAGGGTGGTCTCCAGAGAGCCGCTCTGTCCTGAAGGAGCCTGCTCAGACAAGCCCCTGAAACCCACATCGCAAGCGTCTGGAGGGACACGCAGCCAAACAGCAAGCCCTGGGACTTCAGAAAGACAAGCACACTGCAAGAGCGCCTGCTTTGGGCTGCCAGCAGGGTAAAGGTCTGTGAGAAGGTATGTTATCCACCAAGTCCCATGCTATTATCGGATTCTTGTCTGAACCAGCAGTTTATCTGGTACCAACAGTGAGATTCCCAGTGAACATCACCACGCAGCACTGGGGAATCTCTTAGCCCAGCTCAAGTGTTGCTCTGCTGCAGTACAATGGGACTTCAAGAACTGCACTGGCAAGTACTCATGGCTACTCACATCAATAAGGGAGGAAGGATAGCGCAGTTAAGGACATAATCTCTACACACAGAGCTGTCTCCAGCAATGTTCCCCAATGCCCAGACAGCCTGAAAGGAAAGAGCAACAGTTTTAGCACTCACGCAGTTTCTGAACAGAAGAAGAAGAGGGCAGTGTGCTCAGAAAGCTCTTCCTGTCATTCCAGGCACACGACACTTCAGTTTGTGCTCTGAGGCCAGTTGTTAGATACGGGGCACTCATTTAAAACACTGCACTTTAACCATGTGCAACCCACCAGGGTTCTCTCCCTAACTCCAAAATAGGACATAACCTCACCTGCTCTTGAACATCCTCGAAGTCAGAGTTTAACAGCTCTATGAATATGGGAACTGCCCCAGCCTCAATCACTATTTTGGTTTGCTGGGAAGTCCCAGAGGCGATGTTGGTCAGTGCCCACGCTGCTTCAAACTGAAACAAGCAAACACATGACAGAAAAATGAATAAAATAATCCTGATTCAGCAAAACAGTTGCCACTAAATTTCAACTTCTAAAAAGGTTGTGAGAGAAAAAGAAAATCACAACAGAACACCTCTGTACTCAAAGGACTTTATTTGCTTGAGCAATAAAAGAGCCACATCTGCTTGACGCCTTCCCAGAGGATTAGCAAGTGAAGGCTTCACTGTCATCACACACCATTTCACCGATACAACTAAGCAAGAAAAGTGAAGCCACACAGTGCATAAATACGTGTGGATCAGAATGTTTTCTCTGTCTAGTGCAGAGTAGCTGGTTCGAGCCCACTCTGTCCTCTGGCTACCACCACAAAGATGCTCAAGTGAAGCCAAGCAGCACGTTCCCCACTTCAGCCACTCATTCTTTGGTTTAAAAAGAGATTTTATTCAGTTCTTCCTGAAAGTGAGCCCCTATGATGAGCCTTGGGCCAGAGGGCAGGAAGAAAGACGAAGGCAGTCATCAGCTGCGATCCAGTTCCATGTATGGAAATATCTTTAACCCCTACAAAGTAACTGCAGTGATTACCAAGCTGGAAGGAATCTCAAGAAGCCATCAAGTCCGGCCCTCTGCCCCACAGCAGGGTCAGCACTAGCTAACCCACTTCTAGCAGACTGTACTTAAAAGCCTCCAATAATGGAGGTTCTTCCTCACACAGTTTCTTCCTACACGTTTACTCCATGGCTCCACCAGCTCCTATCAGACACAGGAAGGCCAAATTCTCCTCTGCTGCAGCTGAGCTATGTCATTCTTGCCAGCATTCTTCCAAGAACCTAATTTAGTGCAATCAATAGTTTCCTTTTCTCTCCTAAGCTTCACAGACCACCTTTGTCTTCTCTTGTACACCGTATCAGCTGCACCTTTTGGGTTCAGGACACCACTTCCCTGTGAGCACCCGTGGGTTTGCACTGTGAAGCTGTGAAGGTTGAACAGCTACATGCCATGAAGAATTGGTAACACCATCTCCTTTACCTGTAGTGTGCAATTTTCACTTCTTTTCAGGAATTCAACAAATCTGTCCACCACTCCCTGAGTGTTTATCACTTCATCTATCGGAGGGTTCGGCTCTGAAATAGCAAATTGGTGTCAAAACAGTAGACGGGTCTAGTGCAGGGGAGTAACAAGCATCAGCTCACACTGAATGGAACAACCTCAAGCTGTACTGAGCTCGACAGGACAACTCGTCAGAATCACTGTCTGTACAATTCACACCACCGTAAATCTTTCCCCAGGCTCAAAGCTGCTGAGCTGCAGCACAGCAATACACGTGCGCACTTGCTTGCCAAAGAAAGGCCACGGTGGATCCCGTGGCCGGGGTGAGGGAGGTATTTTTTACCTTTGGAGAGTAACTTCCGGAATTTCTGAGTGGTTGCTAGTTGCAGATCAGGGTCATCTGAGAAAAGCATCTCTACCATCTCTCTTGTGATCACGCCCTCCTGAGAAGACACAAGAGACAGATGGATGGTTCCACTTCACACAAAGATTATTTAAAGCATCACAGTTATGACAGCCTGCCGTCATTTTGTGCTTCGCCAGAATTCCAAAATTCACAGTCTGAGTCCAGGTTTGCCTCCTGGCAGACTTTTCCAGCTCACTGTAGTAACATCTGCAACATTCTCAAAGCAAGAAGACAAAACCACTGAGGTCTGGCAGTTCCAGGAGGCCCTTGGCATTAAATCTATCTACGATGGCAGCAAGGAAAGGCACTTACCCCACACATTGTGGAACTGACAAAGGAGTCCACGAGACAACTATCGAACATGGGGGCATCTTCACTGATCAACTCCACATTTCTTCTTTTAAACAGCTGGTAGAGAACAGAACACAGGAGTCGTTATTAGAAAGCAGTGAACAGTCTTCATCAGCAGACATTCTTGTTTCTCAGATGAGGTACCGCCAGCTAGACCGAGCGCAACCCGGAGAGAAACGCCATCTCTAATAACAGCTCTGCGCTCTGAAGCCTCCTCTGGCACAAAAACCCAACACTAAAACATGCTACATCCTGCCCTCAGATATACAAATGCCCAAGTACTGAGACACCAGTACGGGCAGGTGCAGAATTTGACCTAACAAGTTCAGGGAAGTGGGGAGAAGGCAGCTTGTTTCTCTGCTGGTGTGTCACCCCAACTTAGTCGGAGCCACATACATCACCTGGGAATCACCTCTTAGTTTCACAGACCTCCAAGCCAAAAAAAACCAGCTCAGAATTAAGAAATCTGTGCAGCCCATACTTTCACTTGCTCTTCCTGCATCTTCAGGAAATAACCCCATTCACTAATGAATTAAAAAAACTCCAAAAAAAAAAAAAACCCAAACTTCAAAAACAAGGATCTGTGAACAAAAACCTCCAGCACTCCAAGGACAAAGTGCTTGGAGAGCTCTTGACATGAGCTACACTCTGTACTAGGTACAAAGGAAAAAGAGGAAAGCAAGATCTCAGTTAGAACAGGAGAAAAACATGAGGACTGCCAACGAACCTTAGTGCACAGATCCTTGAAGATTCCAGTTTGGCAGCAGCACAATCCCAGCTGTGTTAAGGCTGTACACAAGCTAGTCAAGATGACAGTTACCTGTTGCTCTCGTTTCTGTTTGCGCAGTTGAATTCCTTCCTCTTCTCTTCTCCGACGCATTTCCTCAGGATTTAGGGCTTTGTTCTTGTAACTCTTCATGCGATAGTTGTCCTTTGCAGGGCTCGCCATGGTTTCTGGGAAGAGAAAAGAAACATCAACCTCAGACTTCTTGTCACTCTCTGCTCCTTTACCCACACGTCCCTTCTGGCCAGGAAGTCCACGAACACAAAGCTGTGTGGAATGGCCAGGTCAAACACACCTATTTGCAAGAGCTGAACATGAAGTAGAAGCTTCAAGTGAGAAGGCGGTCCTGACCTTAGCTCATGTGAGCGAAGAGTGTTACGAGGTTTCTAAGAAGCACAAGAACAGATTTACTGTTCCAAAAGGAACCTGAATCCAACTTCCCAATATCAAGCCCATGACCCACGTGAAAGGTTTCACTCGAACAGCTCTCTGTCCTCAGGAGGTGCATAAATAAATTCTACTCTGGCTTTCAGTAGAAATTATTCCTCTTGTATCACCACGGCATAAAAAACCCTGCGACCTCTTCTCCCCGGCTTGAGGTGTTCACTGCATACACACGGCAAAATCCAACAGAACCCACAGCAAACCAAGGCCTTGATTTTAGACCAACAATAAACACGGTGCAAAAAGCAGAGCTGTATGTAACCTACAGGCCCTATTTGTCCCACCAGCTTACTCGAGTGTTCAGCACCTGACCTACTTATTTTGCTGCTTCATCTCTGACTAATGCAGCACTTCAAACTTCATTACCGTGGATTTACCTCCCAGCCAGGAAGTGACATTCCACTATTTGGCGCAGTTAAGAGCAACCAGGGCCAGGCAGTAACGCGAGCGCAGAGGGATATCAATTCCTCAGCTGCATCCAGTCATCATCTGCTGCTGTGACTGTGTCAACTCCTTTTTGCATCTTCTCAGACTCTCCCTTTCTCCCATTTCCCATACAGATTATTTACGTAACATCTGTGCCCTTCTTGGGGCAGGAGGGAAGCAATTGTGATGCATGACAGAGTGCAAATTAACCCTGAGATCAACTCACTCTTCTCCAGAAGTCCGCTGGACACCAATAGCTATTTTCTTCCAGCTGCTAGGGGCAGGTGGAAGGAGTATCCTATGAAAGTTTGCAGCACTTTCTCCTTATCCCTCCTCTTTCAGGCTTTAAGAACTGCTCAGCCAACTGCTTACAGAAAGTTTCAGTCCGACTTATCAAGTGCCTCCAGGCATTCTGGAGGCATTCCAAGATCAGCTGGAGAAGCTGCAGACCTTACTGCCCTCCTACTAGGAAAGCCCACAGCCCAGCCTAGAAAAGATACATAAATACCCACATTCCATTGCTCTGGGAAGAACAAACAACTGGGAAAATACATATTTTAACAGGAGAGGAAACAGAATACTTTCAGTTCTATGATTTCAGTCAGACAAGCAAAAAGTCAGACTCCTCTTCATTGCAGCTGCTCTCTACGAGGGTGTTCTCTTCCCCTCCAAAACATCAAGAGGGCCTTCTTCTGAAAAGCAGCAGGGAAAGAAAAAACTCACCAGCCCCCAAGTGCCTCTGGTTATTTACACTGTAATAGAGATGATGTCTCTGGCAAACAGCCCTGAGCCCATGCGGTCCAGAGCCTGGACCTGTCAGGGACACCAAGACAACACCAGGCATAAAGGAGCGCAGCGGGATGGGTTGCAAGTTCACTGGCACCTCTGAAGCTAAAAAGGAGCCACCAACCCCAACCCACCCTCAGTAAAAGCAGTGTTCCAGTGCCAGGTTAGAAAGCCTTTCTCAGGAACTTGCTTAGAGCAGAGCAGGTGGCCAGAAGTTACAAGAAAAAGGGACTACGTCACGCTGAGCGTCACTAAGGCAAAGGCACACAGCCTCAAAGCTGAGGTGGGGTTGAAGCAATAAATGACAGGAGATCTTGAGCCTTGAAACCACACTTTTTTTTTCCCCCCGAGTTTACTTCTCATGAGTCAGAAGTTCAGAGGAATACCTGGCCTGTTTCTAAAGGTATTTCACAGCAGTTCCCTCATTCCACAAGACATGGCAAAGCAGAGATGGAAGATCACAGGAAATACACAACTGCTCTCCCTTGTCCATCCCTGTTCCCAGCAACACTGCATGCCAAGAATGGAGGAAAGATTTCATTTTTAACTGAAAAGCAGCTAATTTAGAGACAGAAGAGTTTAAAAAGGCTTTAGGGGTTTGTATCTGATCTCCCAGAAGCAAGGCATATAATCTACAGATAGATTTTAATTCAGAACATGTATTTATCTACCGCTGTTACGTCGGTGTGCTCGTATGACTGCCCCAACACTAACAGCTACACGAGAGAGAGTCGTCAGCACAACCGAGGATTACAACAGAGTCCCTAGACAGAGAGAAATTTGTTACCTCCCCTTGGAAAGCAAAGTCTCCAATTCAGTGGCAGTTTTTAAGAAAAAAAGGAGGAAAAAGATTAAGTGACTTAATGCTCTATGTGGGACTACCAGTGGTTAGTCACATAAACAGCCAAGTGACACACGATGGTTCAGCTGCCTCCAAACTTGCGCAACCCCACTCAGCTGGGCACACCCTGGACCCCACTCTGGGGGTCTGGAAAACGGCCAGAGCCTCTCAGCCACTCCGCGAGGTCTCAAAGCACACCCAGCATCTTGTAGTTGAAGGCTTTGTACTTCCAGAGCACCAAGAACACCCTTGTACTGCCGAGAAACCCTAAAGAAACCACCAGCCCCTGACGAGTGGTGTTTCCCATTGGCTGTTTAACAGCACATCGCCGCGCAGTCACTCAGGCATGTAATTCCCTATTTTCTCTCGCACACATTTATCTCTCCAGATGACTTCCAGTGCCTTTTTCCAGCCCAGCATCTGTGTCAATACTTTAAAGACATTAGAATGCTCGTTTGCTACATTACACCCCTTTTCCATGGCAATGGCTGAACACCACAAATGCCGGATTATGACTTCACAGTGAGCTCAGCAGATGCTGTAGGCACCACAGACTGCAGCAAGCCAAAACACACGAAACAGACAGTGGGATGCCAGGCACATACAAATCCTTCACTTGCGGTGGTTTGGGACCAAGCAGCCAGCTCATCCCGTGGATCTGCCAGCCAGCCTTCGGCAGCGTTAGCATTAGACTCAAAGTCTGTCAGCACGAGCACCCACAAAGCAATTTACTCCGAATGGAACTGCTGGAGGAACCTGGACTGTCCAGTTCAGGAGAGCCATTGCCTGCTCATCCATGACTGATGCACGGAAAATACTCGAGCCACAGATTTTCACTTTGCATCTTAATGCTGTTGCTCTAGGAAGTTTTGTTTTTACAGAACACTTTACAGAAACTTATCTAGAGTGAGTTTAACTGCTCTAAAGCTTTAGCTGCTGCATGTAGGCCTTAACCTCTGCAAAATGCTGTCCTACCAGGACAGCACCTTGCACTGCACTCCTCCTAGCAAAGGTTTTTCTTCTCTGTGAAGCAGCTAAGCCCTGCCTTTAATGAAGATAGGATCAGCTCCCACCCTAGAATTACACAACTCTTCCCGGGTTGTTCCAGCCAGAACTCCTAGCTTACCTGCAGCACTCCTGAGAAGCTCTGAGGGCAATACAGCTTCTTCCTTCTGCACCACAACAGCTCAGTCGGAATAATTCGTGCAGCCTGCAGCTGCCCCAGGTACCCCTTTTCTCCTGAGACCACACCAAACAGACTGCACACCAGATAAGCCCTTCTGGTAGTGCCTGCAGCCTGCCCAGCACTTATCTCTCCCCAGAAGCCACTTCCCAATCATTCCCCTGGCACAACAGGTACAGGTACCTGTTCCCGTGATGGGGAAAGGCTGAGGGCACCCAAGCACGGGTGCCTGGGGCACAGGGCTGTGAGCCCATCAAACAACCTGCTGAAGAAAGAGGACAGGCTGACTGCACGTCTTCCAAATATCTCAGCACGTGGCACTGCACAAGGGACGCAGGCATTTGGACAGCACGGCCAGACACTGCACCGTCCCTTTGCAACAGCTGTACATCCATGGGGGTTTTTTTAAACCCATGTAAACTCTGTGAGTTTTCACCCCCAGAGCCGCACAGGCCACAGGCTGAGCTCGACACGGCCTGCCCAGGTGTAGCAGCGTGCCTGGTGGGAGCAGGACTGGCAGGCAGGGGCCAGAGCTTGCCCTGTTCTACCACAATATCAGCACAGCATGAGTATGTTGTTAGAAAAGAAAAGGAAACAAGAACTAGGACAGAATTAGAATGAGGCACCTCCTCCGGCACTGGAAATGGTAACACAGCTTCTCCAAAACCAGCAAAAGCCAGTCCAGCTGCTCCAGTTTCAGGCCCTTGCTGATACTCCATCCCACCACCCCAACCTCCTGCTGCAAGAGACTGCCTTATTTTCTAGGAACCTGGTTTCTCTAGTCCCTTGGATCACCCCAAACAGTCCAACACCCCTTTCCCTTCGTAAAAGAAAGGAAGAACAGTGTGAAAGTTTGACTTGAAAGCTCAGCAGAGCCCTCAAACCCTTTAAGCATCTGTGCAAAAGTCAACAAACTACAGCAGCTGAGGCAGAAAACTGTAATCCCAGGGTCATTACTGCCATGCCAAGATTCTAACGGCTTCTTATGTCACTGCACCAGATACCCAGCCTCGCTCCTCTCCAGATGACGC
>NW_010433693.1:0-4153 GCF_000710305.1 Buceros rhinoceros silvestris | reverse complement strand
AATTCTCTGCATTACAAAAAGCTTTTGCTTCAAACATTTTTTCAGCTGCTGATTAAAGCCTCCGAGCTGAGTCACTGCAGGGACTCATGTCTAAATCAGGGCTTGCGCTGCTGAGTCAGAGCGAAGAGACAGCACAGAGAAACAGTTACACTGACACATCTGACGAGGCCCTTTTTAAGCCCAAACACCCTTCCACAGAGGTAATCTCTGGAAGATACCTGTGACAGTTCTCTTCCTGGGCACAAGACACCTACCTGTGGCAAAGCCCTGCTGCCGGGAAGAGGGGAGAAGGGTGGTGGGTTGTGAAGTGTAAATGAATACACTTGATGAGCTCCATCAGCACCGATCTGCCAATTAGTGCCCACTGGGGACACTTCAAATCCTCCCAGCTCTAGGCCAGATGACCCCCAAAGGTCTCTCCCAGCCTAAGTTTTTCCTGTGACAGTGTGACCTTGGTCAGTTATAATTAACCCCCCCTAAAGCTGACAAGCAGTAGCAAAACACACTCAGAGGGCATGAACTACTAAGTTTGATCTGACAAGTCTTACTGACTGTATTCCTTGGGTTTCTCCTACCCAGCAGGAAGTTTTTCCATTTCATATCCTCAATTGAAAGCCCAGAGGAACCGCCCATTCCCTCCTGCCTCCTCGGTGGGGAAGGCTCTGAGCTAAAAACCTATTCCTACGGCATTACACTCCTGTAAGAAAAACCCACTGGGAGTGCAGGAATGGTCAGCGCTCTTCACTAAAACCCTTAAAAACCACCTGCGATATTCAAGCTGTCTCCAATTACCGATACAGAGCCATTTCTTTTAAAAATTATCAAAGCATTTGTGGTATTTTTGGACCTGGGGAAGAGGGGCCAGTAAGAACATGTTATTGCCTCATGACCCTGCGTTTCTCCAAAAGGCTTCATGTCTAACATTGGTAGCTCAAAAATTCCTTCCGCCAGCAGAACGAAACCTCTTCTGAAGCTCAGATAACACGTTTACAGCACTCCACAGACGGGTCAGTCAATACTCAAGAGCTTAAGCATGTGGTTTGTAAGAGAGCAAAAGGGTTCTTCCTGTCACTACCTACAGACACAGACCTATTCACATCTCTAGAAGATTCTCTTCTAGAAAAAACGTGTCCAGGACAACTTTATGATTTCAGCTGAAACCACTGAAAGAGAAGCCTAAATAACCTGTACTTCTCAAGTACAAACTAAATCAAGTTGGTTACTATAAATACATCAAAGTAGTTGAACTGCACACACCATATAAAAAGACAGCTCTGAACTGCCACCAGAAATGAGCCAGGAATGGATTTTTACATTAAACATGTCACTGATAGTTTTGCAGTGAATAAAATTAAAAATAAAAATCACTTCATCGGCTCCAAAGACAACAGAAATAAAAAGAAGCTCAATGGTTGTGCTCACAGGAGAACAACCTCACAAGACGTGCTGTCAAATAAGCAGCAGCTCCAGGCTTTTTGTCTACAGCCCAGAATTACCCCGGCTGCTGTGAAACCCTGGAGAAATGGCCAAGTTCTGTCATGCTGTCACTCGTGCAGGTCCGTTTTACACGTCTGCTCTGCTGCGTTTGTGTTCCCACACAGGTTTTTTGAGTGTTTACTACACGATTCTCTTTTGGAGCTGCTTCACACCCTGCCTGCTGCCATCCCCGGCTGGGCTCCGCAGGCAGAACGCGCTGTGCTAGGAAACGCTTACCCACGCAGCTCTCCAGCTGGCTGGTGCTGCAGCCACTGCTGGCTCGCTCCCTTCTGGTTGAGCTACCAAGAGCCAGCGATGTGACATCACTACTCGAATGTGCAACAGCTTCACTGATAGTGCTGGCTGGGGAGGGGGAAGGGGAAAGCAGAAATCCTCTTTGGGGAAAATGAGTGGGGTCCCACCCTGTCCCTGGGGTCAGCCTGGACTGGGGGTCCCTTTAGGCTCTCCATGCCCTGAGGTGAAAAGAACCTTCCTACTCCTCAGTCCTGCTCTCAATATACATTAACTTCAACTCTACCTCCTCCTGATTTTTTCACCCCTCAAAAAGTCTGAGGTTTGGGGGTCTAACTTGCTTTACACATTCTGAGATACTCAGACTTCCCTAAGAGTGGACTGATCCAGTACCAACCTGCTGTCAGAGAGTCCTTTAGGACAGTTCTTAAAACAGGGATTAACTCTTTGACTAAGTCAACTCAAACTGAGCCCACAAGAGTTACAGGAGGTTAAAAGCAACCACAAAGAGTCAGGGATACTTACAGAGGGCTATAAACTTCCAACAAGCTCATCCATCCCAACACGCGCTTTGCTTCAGAAACAAACAGCACTGTCGGATTTGCTCAGCAAATCTGAGTTTATCTGGACCTTGCTAGCAAACAGCTGAAAGGCGGAAGGAACCGGCACTTTCACTGTTACGCTACTGTAATGCTCGAGCTCCCCTTTACAAAGTCCACGTCTGCTCACCTGAGCACAAGCAAACAAAGCAAGATAACCAAATAACTAGTTAAATTCATCAGCCACAGAAGTTTTATTAGAATTGAGCATCACATGCTGCTCCACGGGCTGAACAGCACGATAAAGGCATTCAGGCGGGTCATCTGCATAGCAAACGAACGAACTGATGAGCATTTCTAACACTACAGACCAGACCAACGTCCTGACTGCTTCCACACACCACGGCACCCTCAACCCGCACCGAACACGAAGGGGGAGAATTGTTAAACGCTGCCACCGCTTAGTCCTATTAAACAATGCAAAAGCAGTCTTAGTTTATTTTAAAAGTTGGGGAAAGGTTACATTAGGACAATTCCAATGAGGGAAGTATTAAGTTCTTGTTGAAAAACACCTGCTTCAAACTCCAAAGAGAGAAGGGGAGGAGTGGTGGGGAAGGGCGGGAAGCTCTGGGTAACACTGGCAGTTTTCAGACGTTCACCAACAGGCCTGAGGACATTTTTCTGCCCCAAGTTGCCAGTCAAGATTTTACATCTCAAGTTATAAATTAAGTTTCAAAAGCTGTTCTGGACTGGAGAGCCATTTCATACACAGACCTGCGGCCACTAACTTTTCCTGGAACAGCACGGGAGGGGTTTGAAGACAGCAGGAGAAAGTTTCTGAAACCACTTTGATCAAGTGGCATCCCACACAACTCCCACCCTAAAGGGCATTTTTAAGTTTTCTGAAGACAAGACTGGTTAAAAGACAATATTGCAGGTGGAAATGGATAAGCCCTTAATCCTCCCGTGACAGAGGATCCCCATTCTGCTTTATGGAGAACATGCCTGCTACAGGCTTGCCTCAGCCATTCACCTCATCCATTCAAACCCAGTCTTACCACTTGAAGCCTCAAGAAAAAGCCATCTCTCCTCCCTGAGCTGGGAGCTTCGGTTTCAGACCACATCAACAGTGACAAAAAAGTCTACTCTTACTAAAATATCTGTTGAAGGGCAATACTCAGTTATCATATATTTGTGACTACCAGAGAGAGCCACCTGCTACCTCCCTGAACCTTCACACATATCTAGTGGCACTGCTTATAAAGACACCAACAAGCTCCTCCACTACCCCCCTTTCCTGCACAGTGCCAGGAGACCTATTTGCTTATACTGTCCACGGCCACAGGCTGCGCAGGGACAGCCTCGGCAAGGTGGTGCTGACACTGCTGTGGAGTTTTATTTCATGAAAGCTACAATAGCCAAGGCCCTGCTAGGTTACTAGAACAGCAAACGCTTTAGTAGGATCTCACTTGATTTCGGTTCTGAACTGTTACAAGCTTCAGAATTTAAATGAAGCAAAGATCAGAGACTTGACAGTATGACACAGACACTTTGATGAAGCTTCAATCGCAGCAGCTCCCTCGCACCACCACTGCCTCTCAAGGCTTCTACCTTGCTGCCTGCAGCAGAAACAGCCCACACTACCCAAGAACCAGGTTAGTGCAGCATTAAGCAACCCCTGCTGCTCCCCTTCCTCCACCCCGAAGCCCAAGCTGGTGAACACCGAGTCACTCTAAGTGACAAAATCCCCCAGCAACGGGGAGGGGGAGGGAGGGAAGAACGGGGACACGGTCAGAGACTGCTGCTCCTGCGGCCTGGCTACTCGGCTAGAGCCGAACCCCAGCCTTCCCGGGGCCTGCCCCGGGAAACCCCCTCAGCAAGAGCCC
>NW_010433692.1:634-863 GCF_000710305.1 Buceros rhinoceros silvestris | reverse complement strand
GCTTGTCGTTTTTCCCCCGCCGAGAGGAGGCTGCCGGGGAGGGCAGCGCTCGCAGGGCAGAGAAGAAGGGATGGGGATTTATGCAAGAATAGCCTCTTTTCGCTCCTGAGCTGAAAATCTGTATTTTAATTTGTTTCATATGAACATACTCCCTGCTCCACCCGTCGCCATGCAGCATGGAGGTGGGTGACACCGGCTGGGCAAGGTTAGGCGATGATGACACTGGTGG
>NW_010433692.1:0-332 GCF_000710305.1 Buceros rhinoceros silvestris | reverse complement strand
CGTGTGGCTGGGAGACCTGCTGAAAGCTCCCCGGGTCCCCCTGGTGCTGCCCCTGCAGCTGTGCCCCACTGCAAGCGTGGAGGAAGATGGGTGATGGCAAGGGGAGGAAGGCAGCATGATGGCGAGGAGGGCAGCGTGATGGCGAGGAGGGCAGGGTGATGGCAATGGTGAGGAAGATGATGTGATGGTGAGGAAGATGATGTGATGGTGAGGAAGGCGATGTGATGATGAGGAAGGCAGGATGATGGTGAGGAAGGCAGGGTGGTCGCGAAGCAGCGGCGCTGGCTGTGCTCTCCCGTCTCCTGGGGCTGGGCTCAGGCGTCCCTCGACCC
>NW_010433691.1:0-367 GCF_000710305.1 Buceros rhinoceros silvestris | reverse complement strand
CCACCCCAGCCTGGCCCGGGGGCTGGTTACTCCGGGGCTCTGGGAGCGTTGAGCTCTGTCTGGTGGCTGGGCAGGGCGCTCCGAGGGAGCCAGCACCCTCTGGCCTCCCCTTATGCGAGGGATCTGCAAGCCTGAAGCTCTGACCAAACCTCCGAGGCCCAAAGAGGCTGAGCTGCCCCAGCAGAAGGTGCTGGCTGAGCACCAGCAGAGCCGCAGCTCTCCCGTGAGGCAGGAGGCTGCTGCCCACGCTAGCAGAAGGTGGATCCCACCCTGCGGTTGCTCTGATGGGGCCTGTCCAGCCCAGTCAGCGGTTCAACCCATCCTGCGGGCGCAGCTGGGGACAGCGATCCGGGAGCTGCGCCTGCCC
>NW_010433690.1:3037-6587 GCF_000710305.1 Buceros rhinoceros silvestris | reverse complement strand
AGGAGAGATAGCCACTGCCTGTGCCTCGGGTTCACGGCGTCATGGTAAATCCCAGCTCGGGTGAGGTGTCACAGCCAAGAGCAATATTGGCAGCACAAATCCGAGCACTTAGGAGCAGATGAAACCTCTGTCATCTCTTTAAATGCATTGGCTAGAAGGCAGCGTCAGCCCTTCGCTCTCGGAAAGGCCGAAGAAGCGCAGTGTTGACCAGTGTAGCCAAATGTGGGCCAAGCCGCACGGGTCACTCCTAAGGAGGCATGTTTTAGCCCAAAGAGACTCCAGAGAAGCCAGAGCGGAGGCTGGGGCCGCCGGCCCGGTCCATCTGGGGAGGAGAGGAGCAGGCGAGCGTACAAAACGGCAGATGTTTGCGCGGCAGATGAAAGGCTTCGCTCGGAAGTAGCTCAGATCACAAGGGCCAGGACTTGGCCCGCATGGATGGGCAGTCGTAGCCCAGCTGGGACGATAATGGGGATCGGGCACCTCCTGGGAAGGATTAGCAAGTCAAAGAGCCGCAGGAGCAGAGCGGGAGGTTGATGAGTTCAGGGAAGCCGAAGCACTTGGGTAACGCCGCAGCATTGGTGCCAGCTGAGAAGGGCCTCGCAGCCGCTCAGTGCCGGCATTAGGGAGCGCCCAAAGGGGATTGCCGCAGCATCAGCCGCCCGAGCGTGCCGCCAGCCCAGTCGAGGGCACGCGGAGAGCCGGCGGGGTGCGGGATGAGCAAGGTGCGAGAAGGCGGCCCACGGAGCAGGGAGGACTAGGAGGCTGACAAGAGAGGCAAGACCGGCATTTGTGCCCCCAGCCCAGTCGAGGGCACGCGGAGAGCCGGCGGGGTGCGGGATGAGCAAGGTGCGAGAAGGCGGCCCACGGAGCAGGGAGGACTAGGAGGCTGACAAGAGAGGCAAGCCTGGCTTTTGTGCCAGGCAGGAAGGAGCCTTTGCCAGGCGCCCTCTCTGGGCGAGTGAGCATCCTTCTATCCTCACAGCATTTGGCAACCCCAGAGCCACCCCCTCTGCAGTGACTCTGCATCTGTGAGGATGCCTCTAGACAGCACGGGGATGGCGGCTGCTGGCAGGGAACAGATGAGACCCATCAGAGCAGCCTGCGTCTCCCCTATCTCTCCCAGTACCTTCACTTCTCCCTCTTGATGCCTGATCTTTCCCTCAGACTCCATGTCCCCACTCTCAGGCAGGAGCAGGGGATAGCCGGTCATGGGAAATAGCAGGCGCTTCTCCTCCCGACGCCGTCCCCTTGACCCTCTCCCCTTCTGTCTTTCCCCTAGGCTGGCCGAAGGACAGAAAGGACTGAAAGTGGAGAACAAAGCCTTCTTCTCCAGGCTGACTTTCTTCAATGTCTCTGAGCAGGACTATGGCAACTACACCTGCGTAGCCTCCAACCAGCTAGGAAACACCAACGCCAGCATGATCCTCTACGGTGAGTAGCGCCAAGGGCACCGGCCGGGGAGTGGGATGGCTTAATGGCAACAGCACCGAAGTGAGAGTCGGGTCTCTTTTTGTCTTCTGGGGAAGAGGTGCGTTTGCTCCAGATCCTTTCCGCCCGCCACGTGGGTGGGAGGTGCCCGCCACGGTAAGAGGCGTTCGGCGTCGTGTTCAGGCTCTGCTATCGATGCCAAGTCAGGATGTGGCTGTGAGTCTTCACCTTGTCACTCTGATAATACCCAGTTTGAAGACATCCTCCTGTGCTGATCAGTGGGGGAGGAGATGGAGCTCAGGGTCATCATGGTGAACCCCCAGGCCGCCATGCCTCCCTGGGAACAAAAAGCCCCTGGTGGCTCCTCCATCTCTGAGGTCATCTGTTCCACTCCTGCCAGGCAGGTGCAGCCTTACTGCTGCTGCCAGAGACAAGCAGGAAGGTGCAGAGGGTGGGGAGGGCGAGCAGCCACGTACCCTTGTCCAAGGGCTGTTTTCTCACGGAGCCCAAATGGGTGGGGTTGGCAGGTCCATAAGTGTACAGGGCTTGTGGGACGCAGAAGGAAAATAGAATAAAAAGAAGGAAGGGTCACAGGGCAGGAGGAAGGGCAGCTCTGGAACTCCGGTCTCCATTGCTGCTGTCCTCCTGCATTGCGTTCTGTAAAGATATGCCTGTCTCGCGTCTACTTTCCGTCATCACTTACGCGTGCGGGAAGCTTTTCTGGGTCAGCGTGGCGGGCACGGTGACCAGCTCGGCAGCAGATCAGCAGGCGTTTGTCTGTCTTTCACAATGGTAGTGCCACAGGTTGCATCTACCTACCCACCCTCTCCCCAGAGCAGGGGCAGCCTTTTACCTCCCAGCTTGGTTCTCCCTGGACAGGGGACGTTGTATTGGCTGCCATTGTCCCAGGCACATCCCGTGCTGGTGTGTTTGCGAAGGTGTAAATAGTTTCCTGTGGTGTCATTTTTCTCTTCCGCTGTTTTGGGAAGAAGCGAGCACGGGAGGTCAAGCACCGTGCTCCGAGTGACTGTGCTGCCAAGCGCCGTGTCCCTCACAGCTCTGCCTTGTCTGTTCCTCTCCTCTTGTTTGTTATTATGTGTCTGGAAGGGAGCAGAGGGGGAGACGAGCCTTCCTCGTTCCCAGGATGGCTCGGCTCTAGGAGGCTGGGCGCTCAGCAGCACAGCGCACAGGGAGAGTGGGAGGTCCCGAAGCCTGCGGCGGGTCGTTTAGCACGTCTCCACAGCACAGCGAGCGAGGCGTGTCAAGATCCTGGGATGCGATATGCGCTTCTCACCCTCCTCAGGGAGAAGCTGAGGTCAGATGTGTTTCTGGGGAGCCCCAGGCCAGGGAAGCGCTTTGTCTGGGGACAGCAGAGGATGCCGGGCTCCATACCATCCCATCTTGGATGCTCGGCTCTGTGCCCGCAGCCCCGATGTAGAGCTGACCTCGGCTGTGAATGAGCCGAACAACCATTTACTCCCCAAAAAAGTCCGTGCAGTAAGTGATGAACAGGAGTGTCTACCTCCCGATGAATGCCGCTTTAGCGTTGCCTAGGAACTACCTCGGTTCTGTTCCCCACCAGCCTTCCTGGTCATCGGCGTGGCCCAGAACCCCACAGTTTAGGGAGACCAACACCTCTGGCCCCACAGAACCGCCCGGGCCCAGCTGCATCCACGCTGAGCACCCAGCGTAGCGTGAGCCCCATGTACCGCCTCAGCTTTGGCGCCGTAGGCTCGCCATGGGTTTGCTAGATTAAAATCTGAATTAGCCTGGGGGCTAGGTGTGGCATCCGCAGAGGCAGGCTGGAGGAAAAGCCCCCAGCAGTACAGACAATTTCTCTCTGCCCTTGGCTTTGTAAGAATCATTCATTACGTGGCGTGGAATCCACGAGTGATGTTTTTTAGGAGTTGTGCTATGAAGGTAGTGTCGGGCAGGATGTAGCAAAGGGTCCTGCAAAAGTCTAAGCTTATCATATGATCCCCCTTTGCTTTGTGGGTGTAACCATGAATCCTGGTGGGGAATGAAATAGGAGCCCTTTGACCGTCCATAAAGCCCCATGGCTTTAATAATCCTTCCAGTCCATACGAACTGAGCTCCCTCGGGGGACGATGGCTCCCCCAGG
>NW_010433690.1:2646-2906 GCF_000710305.1 Buceros rhinoceros silvestris | reverse complement strand
CTGAGGGAACATCCTGGGCACCACCAGTGACCAACGCCTTGTAATTAGTGGTGGCCCTGTCGGGGACCCTGGTCGGCCCTGCATGCCGCTGTTGAGCATCGTAGGGTCAAGCTTGCCAGTCCATAAGCAAGTGGTGCCTTCGCTCTGGTGGTTAATGTACCATAATGAAAGAGGAGAGGAAGGTTGCATGGGATGGCCGCGCTACCTGAGCACAAGAAAAGTCTAGCGTGTGAGGTTTTGGGGGAGAATTTTGTGTGTAT
>NW_010433690.1:1593-2462 GCF_000710305.1 Buceros rhinoceros silvestris | reverse complement strand
CGTGTTTTGTGGGTGGCCCCCCCCCCCCCAAAGGAAGGTTTGATCTGTGGGGGCATCGTGATGTGAGCATTTCCGGGGGTGCGTGACAGAAGCTAAAGTAGCACAGATCTTTTCATCCTTCTTTTAATCGGATTTTTCAGGGAGGACAACTTGTGCTTTATTTAAGATGTCACACTCGTTACTAGAGGTCTGCCGCCTCATTCCGCAGCTCATTTGGTGCCATCTGTAACGTGCTGGAGCGCTCGGTGAAACCACATTTTGTTGTGGTGCTGGGGAAAAAAAACCCAAACACCTCATTTCTTGCCCGTAGTTGAGTCAGAGGCTGATGTTGGGGCATGAAGCCATTTGGGATCTTGCAGGGTGATGGAGCGGGATCAGCACTGAACCTGCACCAGCAGGAAATGAGAGGAGCATAGGGGAGAGCCCAACCTGCAGAATCCCCAATTCCCATCTTGGCGCTTTCCTTTTTGCTCGGGGAGCGGCTGCAGACTTTGCCAGGGTCCCCACCATGTCTGGGGTCCCTCGTCTCAGCTCATGCAGTGCTTTTTCCAGGCGGGGAGACCATGGGCCCAGAGGACCAGGGTGCAAGTCAGGCACTAGCATCATGCTTACTTGCCCAGCCGCTGGTTTTCCCCAGCCCCAGGGTGAGGGTAGGCAGGGTGAAGCGCCTTGAGCCGGTGCTTTCCATTGCCCTTTTGCCCTAACTTTCCCTTGTTCTTTAATTTGTAGAAGAGACAACTACCGCTCTGACACCCTGGAAAGGTCAGTAATTTGGGGACCCCCGCAATGCCAGCGCTCCCCTTGCTCCCTTTCCCCACGGGTCCCTCTGGCTCCCGCCCCATCTCGTCCCACCGGAGGCCATGGCCCCG
>NW_010433690.1:1037-1427 GCF_000710305.1 Buceros rhinoceros silvestris | reverse complement strand
CCCCCGCCCGCCTCGACCTCCCCTCCCGCTGCTCCCAGAGTTATAGCAATGAATTAGGGCTTTCCCACTGTTGTCTCCCCGCCTCCTCTCCGCCAGCCCATCCAGCAAGTGTGGTGCAGGTCTGTGTCCTCCGCACGCTCGGCCACGGTCCCCTGCTCCCTCCCCGTCGCCTCTGCGCTCTCCCCGCTGTAAGGAGCGATGTCTCTGTGCTCCGCTTTCCCCGCGTTGCCGTGTAAGCAGGTCTTGCGGCAGGTCCTTCCTCTGCGTGATGCTTCTAGTGCTTTTTTGCTGGGATGCAGTAGGGGTGGGAGGCGTCCTGTACTCTCCCCGGTGTTATCTGTGGCCAAGGGCGGCCAGGGCTCTGCCGCCCCCTCCTCATCAGCCAGCCAG
>NW_010433690.1:0-841 GCF_000710305.1 Buceros rhinoceros silvestris | reverse complement strand
ACAGGCAGGCGCCTTAATTAGCGCTGCGTCAAGTGGGTAGCCCTCGGTGGGTCGAAGTCGGGAGGGCTGCGGAGGTACCGTAGAGACAATCCAGTCTCCAGATCTGCCCTCGCACAGGGCTCCCTGGTGACTCCAGCATTTGAGGCTAAGTGGGAAGCGTGGCAAGGTGTCTGCGAGCATGTCAGAGGAGGGCTAGCAGCAGCAGAGCAAATGGTTAATGATCCTCTGTGCCCCAGTCGGGGGGCCACGAGAGGCTACCAGCACACATGCCATTCCAACACCTCCTCCCACCCCAGGGTTTCCCAGGGCACTATTTAGGGCTCGGCTCTTCTTGACCACCCTTCTCATTTTTTCAAGATGGTTCAGCCCCACAAGTGCGTTTTCAGGGTCGAGCCCCGAGGGGCAAAGCTCTGAGTTCCCAGTGTGGCACTGCTGGTGGTGTGTCTACCGGGTGGTTGTCACGGCCCTCCAAAGGAGTTAAGCAGGGACAAACAGGGTGGGCGTGCTTGGGCTGGCAGAGGGTTGGGCCAAAGGTACCTCCTCCCCTATGAGCGTGGATGGCAACTGGACAGATTTTGGAGGAGGGTCAAAGGGTGTCAGAGGAGGCAGGGGATGGTTTCGGGGCCCAAGGGGGACTGTGGGGGCTCGCGTTCCGCTGCATCAGCGAGGACGGGGATGGCCAGAGCTGTGCTCTGGAGGGAGGACACGGGCGGGTGGGGATGCTCGGGTCACTCCTGGAGGAGGTGGTGTCACCACACACAGTAGCACCGGGGGCCCTAAATGTGCTTGTGTGGTTTTTATTTTGTCTTGAATGTTTTTTGTCAGCTTTGTGGCTAACCAG
>NW_010433689.1:0-225 GCF_000710305.1 Buceros rhinoceros silvestris | reverse complement strand
GGAGCCCCTCATCCCACGCCACCACCTCAACAGCCGCAGCATCATGGTGAGCGGCGTGGCGTGGCCTGGCCCAGCCCTGCCCAGTGCAGCCCGGGGCCGGGCAGGCTGCCCTGACCACCCCTCTGTCCCCAGATCGACGAGGACATGACGGCGCGCATCAGCATGGCCGACGTGAAGTTCTCCTTCCAGTGCCCAGGCAGGATGTACGCACCCGCCTGGGTGGCC
>NW_010433688.1:220-5153 GCF_000710305.1 Buceros rhinoceros silvestris | reverse complement strand
GGGGTGGGTTGGAGCAATGGGGCTGTTTATTTATTATTGGTTAAACAGAGTAACAATGAAAAGTTTAATTTTTAAGGAATTTCTTGGAACACAGCCAGTGGATTTCATAAGATCAGGCGTCTACTGCAACCATCAAGTTGTTGTCTGCCTGCTGCAAAACTGCCTCAGTGTTTCAGGGAGGAAGAGGGAGATGAGAAACTCACATTTGTTTTGTTAGTTTAACATAGGACTAATAAACATTTTATGACTACATTTCCATTTCCTCACCTCTGTTTTGGGGAAATCCATGTTGCTCTGCTGTAAAAACTGAGTAGAAATGTTACTACTGGTAGGAGTTACATATTTTCTGTTATGCTCCTTTGTTAAAAGTGTATTGAGCTAATCAGAATGTTCCTACAGTGAAATATAATGAATTATTGATTAAAAAATTGTAAAGAAAAATGATCAGCGCATTTATCTCCAGACTAATGTCCCCTGCCTTAGAGAAACTGTCATTAACAAGTTGGTGGAGTGTGTAGTCATGTGCTGATACGAAAATCATTGAAGAGCAGCACGGTGTATTTTTGCAAGAACAAAAATGCTGACATTAAAACTGGAACTGACTGTGTCGAACACAGTTAAGGAAAAAGGTTTCAAAATTAGGCCAGCAGTTTTGTCTACAAGCTCTTCACTTCCAAACTTGTTTGTTGTTGTCTGCATTGGTGTTTACACTGTGCTCTGTGTTCATGTGGTTTAACTTGTTTCTTCACCTGCACCAGCTCTAGGAACCTTCCAGCGTGAATCGGCTCTCGGGCCAGGAGAGGCGGTGCTGCTCCTGGTGCAAGTGCCACTGCTTGGTTATTCTCTGATCTGTGCTGGCAGAGGCAGAAGGATTTTGCATATCTTAACACCAGGGCAGCCAACAATTTTTTTTCCCAAGTATTTCCTACTTCAAGAACTTGTATTTGTAAAGATAAACCCAGAATACATTTAATTCCTGTTTTATGCCCGGTGCCTCCCAGGGAAGGTCCCGGACGCTTTGATTTTGAGTACATTCTATCTTATCTTCCAGCATCCCTTCTTTCCCCCTAACGGAGCTGATCAGCTCCTGTTCCTCTGTGGCACTGCATCTATTGTAATCCCACACTGAAAGGTGGACCCGTCCCACCAGGGGTCTCACCTTAGTGCCATTTCCAGCACAGCTTGCGAAGTGGGTTTTGTGTTGGTTTTGAAAATATTTAGAAGATATACAAATCACGTAAAAGGCACTGGGAAGGAAGAAAAGCCGCTTCTCTGTGAAGTCACGAATCATTCTGATGCCCCAGTGTGGTAATGGGGAGTAAGGGGAATGGGAAGCAGCTGGAAGCTTGAGTAGTATCTATCTGTGAGGTTTTTCTTCGGAGGGAACCAAGAGGAGTAAAAGATGCCTCGCGTACAAACTTCATGTTTCCAGACTAATTGCAGTGTCCTCTATACTGCCGAGTGTAAATGCCACAGGAGGTGGATTAAAAACACTGTAATGGTGCTCCCAGATGGCCGTTGTAACTAAAACGCGTACACCTGTCACAGTCTGAAGAACTCGCAAGGAGGGTCTGTAGGTTGACCGTCTGTTAACCTCTAAACACACGTATAGAAAGAATTTGGAGTGTCAACATCTGCTTGTATCTTGCTGGAACGCTGGTTTAGTGCGATGCGATTGTTTTCAGCAGTCAGTCCCCAGTAGTTGTATGTCTCTTAAGTGTGATGTTGGAGATCTGGGGTTTGGCTGCTGTCCCACCTGTGCTGCTCTTTAAAAGTTTGTTTTATATCAAGTCCCAACCTTACATTGGATCTGTATGTTTCCTATGGAGGCCAAAAATCTGGTGGTGGACTGGTGACTCCTCAATGCTGCCAGAGGAATGAGGAAGGACACATACACCCTCACCTTTCATCCATGGTGTCCTCCTGTACAGGTTCTGCTGTTGTTCCCGTGTTCAGAAAGCACAGGAGACGCTGATGAAGACCTCTTAGGCCAGGGTCATATTTGTGTGATGATTCTTACTTCTAGCTCTTCTGGTCATCTGGTTTACTTAGTCCTGTTTTCTTGTTTCGCCAAAGCAGAGATGTACTTCACGAGTGTGGGTTGGCAGGGGACTCATTTAAGCTGAAAATGGTGTTCCTGACGGGGAAATCCAGAGACGGTGGGGGAGCTGCAGCCGTTCTTTGTGTTCAGGAGCTGTGCTGTGCCTTTGTCAAATCACCGTGGGTTGCTGAATGTAAGGTATCTCCTTCTCAACAGAGTTCCAAGCAGCATTCCTCTTTGTGATTGGTTTGAGATTTGCCATCTTTTCTCCTTCCAGAAGATCTTGCTGCAATGTGCATGCACATCTATTTATCTGTCTATCTCCATGTGCCGCCTCTGGCCAGGCACACTGATACTTCCTTAAGAACAACACTTGCGGCTTTAGCTTGTGCTGACTACATCAGAGATGTGCTCCCATAATAGATAATGAGATAATAGGTGTGAGCAGGCCCAGCACATTTTTGCGTGACATGTCGTGCTGAATTCTGTTTGTTTCTCTTTTCCAGTCTGTTTTGATCAACAAAATCCTCTCTCGAAGGGCTTTTACTTCTCCTTTTGCTGTAGTCTCCCAAGGTATGCTGCTCAGCGTGAGGGTTTTCCTGAATTTGCACTGCTCGTTTCTTGGGAGCACTGGCTTCAGCTCACCCCGTCTTACCCACTTCTCAAAGAGAGTCCAAATCCACAGTATGATATAACATAATTCGACAATACTCCGAGGGATTTTGACCTAGATCGGTGCTCTCACATATGGGAACACCGTTTATGGCGATACTGAACAGCATGTTCTGTAACAAAGCAGAATACACGGAATATGTTTAGGCCCTTTAAGTTTCTCCATATGAGCTTCATTTATTGAAGAGCCTGCAGGAGCAGTTTTACTTGTCCCTTCACTCCAACTTTGTCTCTTTGAGGGGTGCAGGGCACATCAAGTTTTGCAGTATCTCATTTCGTCTGATGATTGATTCATTCTGATTGTCGCTCATTAAAACCCCAGCACTGCTCAGGCGGGCCGCCCGCTTTTTCCTCTGCATCACGAGCCATCCTCGTCTCTTGCTTTCCCAGTTCAGCAGCACATCAAAGGGAGAGATTCAAAACGACTGAGGAAACAGTCATGGTTTTCATATAAAAATGGGTGGTTTTTTGCATGTTGACTTTCCAAGACAGTTGTGTGGGTCCTTAGGAGGCTGTGGCCTGTGGTGGTGGAATCCTGGCTACTAGACTCAGCTGCTCCTCAGGGCTAGTTGGGCTGGACTCAGCACTGTGCAAGGATGCTGTAAGGCTTGGGGATCAGCGCTGAGTCACATTTGCCACTGATACCTCTTCAGGCTTCTCAGTAAGTCTCAAATGAAACTCATGGGGTGAGGGTTATGATGCTTTACTGTGATGAATGATACCTTTAATCTTTATTGGTCTCTCTGGCAAACCCTTCAGTGTCTAGGAGGTGTCTTACCAGACACGTCTGATCCATTGCCTGAGCTCTAAGGTTTTGCTTTTTTAATCTCTCCTAGTAGGTCTATGAGAGCTTGAACGGCTGCGGGACTGGGGAGTCTGTCACTGTTCACAATCGTTAATATTCCTTCTGTTACACAAGGCACATGTTTTGACAAACCTCTGGGTAAAATGACATCGTTTTCCCTTATTTTAATTTTTTTTTCCATATTAATTCATCCTTGGGTTTACAAGTGTTTGACAAAGGCTTGTGTTAGCACAGGAGTGAGCACCTTTGCTAGAACACCTGTAGGAGCTTCAGCTATCAGAAGGAGACGTTTCTGGAAGCAAAACTGAAGAAGGAGAAATGTTACATCAGGTGTAATCAACTTTAGATAATTTCTGGATTGTTATGCATACACTTGTATTTTTTTTTTAATTCTTCTCTATTAATCCTACAGCGAAACCTAAGATTTCCTCAGTGCCTCTCCTGAAGAATTCTTGAAGTTGCAAGAGTTCTTCCATGCAGATGTTTCTTCCCTTCCCTCACAGACTGTTTTTGATGAATTTCTTGCTGCTTGCTTTGGCGGCCAGCACTTCTAAATTTTTTTTTTTTTAATGAAAACACTTTTACTAGATATTTTTCCCCAGATATTTGCTTATACAAAATCCGCAAATGCAGCATACCAAACCAAACTGTAGTGTGCTTTCTACTGTTTTAACAGTCTCATTAAAATACCAGGTTTCCTTTGTAGTAATGCATGACAACAACCTGAGGTGCTCTTCAGAACATTTTCAGACAAAGGTAAATCTTATGAAACGGCCTTTACCAGAGTGAACCCGTGATGTCCAATGTGCACTTCTTACAAATTCTGTTGCGTTCCACTTTCAGGCCTAACGGCACAAAGTTTATTAAGCCTTATGCAAAATGCGGAAGCATTTAATATTCACATATTCATTAATATTCAATTTAATATTCTGTGTGGCAGAGTGAATCAGTAGTAGATCTAATAAGAGGAGGGTCTCCCTGCCTTTCAGTGATCACTTTTGGGGGGCTCTCAACGGTTTGGTCGAGGTAAAACCAAGGTCCGATGACGACAATACCCTCCCCTAACCCACCAGAGATAGGGGAAGAGAGAAAAGAATTAGCGAGACCTCTCAAATGCTTTTTGGAAACTGAAACAAGGTTTAATAACACCACAAACAGAGAAATGTTAAATACACAAGAGAACCGGTGAGATATTAAGGGTTAAACCAAAAGCAAACAGGGACCGTGGCAGCGATCTGAGATGGCGGCGGCCACGTGGTTCTACCGCGTGAGCAGCACACAGAGACCCGCGCAGTTACGAATTACCCGGCAGCGCGAGATGGAGCGGAATTGGCACAGTCCTACCAGTGTCTAGCGTGGGTTGAGGCAAAGCAAAAGCAAACAGCCCTTGGGCGTGCGGGCAGTCCGGACCAGGA
>NW_010433688.1:0-206 GCF_000710305.1 Buceros rhinoceros silvestris | reverse complement strand
AAATTCCTGCCAGTCTCTGTCGTGGAATGAGGCAAAGCAAAAGCAAACGGCTCTCGGGTGCACGGGCAGTCTGGACCCGGCTCGGCGGGGCTCCGGGCACGCGGTTCCCTTGCTGAGAAACGGCGGGCTGCAGGCAGCGGCAAGCAGTGGGGCGGTGAAAGGGGCTCGGTCCCCGCGGCGTGGCGGAAAGTGGCGAGCAGACACAA
>NW_010433687.1:13167-19397 GCF_000710305.1 Buceros rhinoceros silvestris | reverse complement strand
TCTCTGGGCCCGGCCGTGCAGCCAGGTTTTGCTCGGGTGAGGTGTAGGCTTACCCACACCCTGAGCAGCCAGGCTCTGCAGGGGAATGTGGTGGGAAACAGGGTCAAAGGCTTTACTAAAAGCTTGGTCGACCATATCCACATTTCCCTGTCCACTAAGCAGTCGCTCCTTCAGTCACTCTGCCAGGGCTTCCAGCACCCCACTCATCCACAGCCACCCCCCCAGCACCCTGGGTTTCACCCTCAGCACCTGACTGCTGCATCCAGGGGTTCCCAAGCATCAGCCAGGAAGAAGATGCCCTTGCTCAGGCCAGTCTCAAAAAACCTGTATTTACAGAACTCAAACATGGACACACTGGCGAATGTTACAGAAAACAACAAAAACATAAAGCAAACAAACAACACTTTTATTTACCTGTTATTTAAGATCACTCAAAAGGTTTCTGCTTGTGCCGCAGTACTGGACTGGCAAAACTAGCTGCTTTACAGCCAGGGGACAATTTAGTTACGGTTTGTACTGTACACACTGTCTACCGGCGACGGCTGCAGCTCAACAGCTCCCAAACACGTTATTTGCCTGCTGGGAATGTCTGTGCCTCTTCGTCCCCGAGGATTTGACCCTTAAACCCCAAGGAAGGCCCATTTCACATGAAACTGTATTACAGCTTAGAGCTTAGTACTGGAGACTGGATTGGCCTCAGCCCCCGCCTGTGAAACCACGCTCAGCTTGAGCAGCTGCCCTAGAGCCGCCAGAGACGAGCTCAGACGTGTCACCACTCTAACGAACGCGGGGCAGCAGAGAGAGCGGTGAGGAGCCTGGACCGAACCGCTGGAGATGGGAACTGAAGCGGCCACATTCTTGCATGATACCCCATGCTGCTTCCCCAGCCTTTCTACCAAGCTGCCAGAAAGGTCCGTGCTTTGACAGGGACACCCAAAGCAGCAGCAGCAGTGGAAGGGTATGGAAAAGCCCCTGGGAAAGTGGAAACTGCACTCCCGCTGCGTGAACGGTCTTCAGGGGCAATCAATCAGAAATAACCCCGTATGGCTCTTCCAACCAGCTCCTTCAGCCTGCAGAGATGCTACAGGCACAGGTAAAGGCAAGGTCCAGCCAGCACGCAACAGCTGGGGTTTCTGGAGAAACACGCAAAAGGAGGGACTGCAGGATGCCCCCCACAGCCGCAAAGAGTGAAGGGTTTGTTCCTACGCCCACACACTCACTTTGGCATTTAAACTCAACTGAAGACAGACTTCACGCTCTGTTCAAACCAACTGCGACAGCATTCTTCAGGTGCTGCACTGGATCTCTACCAAGCAGGAGGCTCCGCAAGAAAAGGCACGAGCTGCAGGACAAGGCGGGGTACTGCACCCGCCTGGCATTCCTCAGAGGTGACAGCCACTGTGAGGGGCTGGGAGAACTCCAGAGCCACAGCGGGCACTGAAACCAAACGGAAGAGCTGAAGAACTTCACCTGGCACGTGCACAATTCAAACCCGATAAACCAGCTTCCAGTCGATAGCACTATTTGCACGTTTAATTTTAAGGCTAGTCCTTGAACTTGGGCTCTCCTAGAGCTAGCGCTGGCTTACAGCACTGCCTTCTGCCCTGTCACTAACGATGCGACTTTGGGACTTGTCAGAGTTCCACAGCCTGGTATTTCTGCTGTACCTGATTTCCTTCATCCTTGTGTTACAGCAACGTGCATTTACCACCTCCCATATCGAAATGCAAATTATTAAGTAGTGTTTTAAAAACACTCCTGTCTGCTACCCAAGAGGACGTCACTGTGTCAAAGTGACAGCTGCTGCTGCTGCTGCCTTACACGGCATGCCAGTCGCAAGGGCAGCATGAGAAGGCTGTGGTTCACGGACACTGTCACCAGCAGCTGGCACCGCACTGGGTTGGCTCCAGCCGCATCTGACGTGGCAGGGCATTCTGTTCTGTTCTACACCGGCACCTTCTTTTCAGTGCTCACCTCCCCTCCACGGCCACCAGCAGGCCTGGGACACAGCGTAACACACCCGGAGGTCTGACCGATCCTGATCACATACTCGTGCTGAATTAGTGCACAATTAATTCATAATATAAGAAGAAAAGTCAAGTTATTGAAAACCTTTTGATAATTATTTTACCCAAACGCTTTTGCCGCTTGCATTTTTAACCCTTTGCTTTTATCACTATGTAACGTTACGTAGATTTCCTAAAACTGTTCCCAGCCAGAACAGAACATTGCTAAATCACATCTGTAAACCTAAAACCTGTTCCCTTCTCCTCAATTCTGCGAATCAGAGCACGTGACAGAGCAAAACATCACACAACGTCTCCCCGTGCCTCAGAGCTACGTGTGGGTCTTCCAGAGCAGACTCAGATAGCAGCAGGCCCTTGTTAATGATACATAACAGATCAGAAAGCCACGATTTCAGAGAGCCTGTGGTACCTGGGGCTTTACGAAAGACCCGTTAGGATTCTACTCTAATTACTCACATCAAGGGAAAAACAAAAATAAAACCAGCATTCATCTGAAGAGCCTCAGAAAGCAGAGTTCATATAAAATTAAAAGTACTCAAACATTTCTACAGTAGTTTACTATCTTTACTAAGTGGCACCAGATTCAAGTAGTCATGTGAAAGAAAAATCAGTAACATTTCAAATTTTGCCCGGAAGTTACTCTAGAAGCAGGATTTCTATTTGCTGCTAAAAAGAAGAAGTAAATGTGAATTGAGTATCGACAAATCTTTAATCTATACATCTTCCGATTTGGTTTGATTCAGTAAGTAGAAAAGATTTTCCATACTCAAGTTATCTACAGATGATGTGTATATATAAAAAAGTGTGCCTATATACATTCCATACACACACGCGCGCTCACAGGTATGTACACAGACCGGCAGTGGGTCACCCCTGCTCCACGGCAGCGGCCCGCTGAAGCCCGCCTGTCAGAGCCTACACCCGTATCAATTACGGGACAAGACACAGGCAGCTGCTCTTGGTCTGGGCTGTAATTGTTCCACTTCATGATCTACTGTTACACTTCCAGCTGTGCACGACAAAATTTCAATACCTTAGCATGTTGTATGAAAACAATTCCAGAAACAGAACTCCCTTACTCGAAGAACATCCCCGCTCCCGCCCCAGATGTTGGTTTTGCTAACTGATTACAGATCAAACTAAATCACATCAGAAACGGCAAACACACTCTTTCGTCTTAATCTAAACTAACGTGCATCAAAACATTCTGCAGCGTGGCATCCTTCAATTTTCTCATCTTCTCAGTCGCTCTGTGGAGATCCTGCTGCTGCATGGGCCGAATTTCGTCTCTGTCATGGCTGTAAAAGAAGCAGAGAAGGGAAAGACCAAGGATTGACCAGGTGCTGTGTTAACGGCTGTTCAAACAACGAGAAGTCACCACTGAGAAGAGCAGCTCTGACACTGACCCAGCACTACACCGGGAACACAGCCCTGCCTGTGCGCACGGTACCTGCGAGCATGGGAGGCAGCCAGAGGAACGTCACAGCCAGGGCAGTCACGTGCACACGCGAGCGTCACCCGCGTGTAAGCCCAGAAACACAGCACAGCCATGCCACTTGTTGGGTCATGCCACCTCAAGCCTGATACCTTGGAACAGTCTTATCTTCACAGTCAACATGAATACGGGTAACTAGCTTGTTGTATTTTTTTTTGTTGTTTTATAGTGGCACTTTGCAAGAAAAAGAACTCCTGCTCTCTGTAAATCACAGCAAGCTTTTCAAAACCTCTACAAATCCACAGTTCAAGTCAGAAAATACAAGTAGCAATTGGACAGTGTGCGGCTGCAGGAGCACTCACAGCTGCTGGCACAACTACGTCCAGCTATCGTAGCACACAGAATAAAGACACGTACGTCTCTTCTTCGCAGGCAGAATTAACGTATTCCCTGACACAGAGGAGTGCTGCATCCCGGCACATCTCTTTCAGATCACTGCCTGAGAAGCCGTCAGTCTCTTTAGCAACCTCTAGGAGATCTACGTGCCTGTCCACCTGCCAAAAACAAAAAGTCAGTGCGTAAGAAACCTTAAGTCATTTACTTTGTTTGCCAAGGACAAGTAAGAGTCACCTCCAAGTCCTTTTACCTGCCCTAAGAAGATCTTGATGTTTTTCCAGGCTAAAAGAAAATTAACTTATACTTTGAACCCTCCAAGTAGTTAATTTCGTTAAATGAAACTGATGCTTCATCTCATAAAAGTCTGTAACTGATAAAAGGAGAAGAAAAGAGCAGGCCACCAAAACAAATCATATGTTACGTTGTTACTGACAAAGCTCCCACGTAGCTTTGGAAGCTGACTGATGGCAAAACCTGGATCACAGGAATAACGTCCCAGCTTCCCAAATGACGACGCAAGTTTCCTGCAAGAGCACCACCCTGTTTGGTAAAGATCTTGATCAGACCCTACATGCATCTTTCTAGCTACAGACAGCGATCGCTGCCCAGAGGGTCTCCTCGCACAGCCGCAGCCCCCTTTTTCCCCCGTTATTTGAAACGGCGCATCTTTTGACCAGTTACACAGCAAGGCTGGAAAAAGCCACAGTTACATTTTGTCACTGCCACTTCTGAGTGCAGAATAAGAGCTTCAAAAAACAGCTCTTAATTACCTCAGCTGAGTTACTGAACAACTGCTCCTACTTAATACAACCACGAAATGGGGAATTCTGTGGCAAAATACAGTGCCTAACTCTGCGTACTGGATCAGACTGAACTCCTTCCAGGCAAGACCCCCTATTTATTCAGTCCGTTCACAGAACCTCTGATACCAGCCCCTTCCAGCACATTTTCCAGTACATCAGTGGTTCCTTTTCAGAACGTTAGAGCCGTTTGGCCGTTAGTCTATTAAAAGGCTGAAATTATGCGTGATTACTTCTAAGAGGGAAACTCCTCCATGGTGATGAAGACAAAGTCCTAGGTGTAGTCTTTGCTGCTCCCAGCTGCCCCTCAGCCCAGGCACTCTACAGGCTAAGCCAAGAAAGTGCTGACATTCACTGAGCATCCTTCCAATTCCCTGCAGTTCCTCCTGCTTTTCTTGAAGGACAAGGGTTACAGCGATACTGGCCTGTTGGCTGGTATCTTCAGCTCCCTGATCTACAACTCAGCACTCAGCAGTGCTCTGGTTTGGGTCTGGCGTGAGCCACCTGGCTCCCCAGACATGGAAGTTAAGGCAAAAGTGGCACTTAAAGTGCCTCCTACAGACATTACAGCCCGGCTGTCTCGAAGGGCTTTGCTTTAAAGTCTCATCCTGCACACAAACACCGAAGCCAGTAACCATCAGCTGTAGATCTGCAATGTATTTGCTCAGTGTGGGGCTGAAGGCCATCAAGACTTGAACGGAGCAGAGCAGCTGGCTAAGAATAAATAGAAAACAGGCATGTTGTGCAGCAGGCATTAACAAGGATTTCCCTCTGAGTGACAAAATAGAAACAAGACGTTAAGACAGGCAAGAAAATCAGAGGGCATGACTACGCCTGTTGTGTGAAGGACTGCCAAGAAGTTTGTCACCCTGACTGAAAATAAGCTGGGCTTGAGAGATCCAACTCCTCCTCCTATGGGATAAAGAATATAGGCTGATTTCCCACACACCCCCTGAAAAGTGTTATTTGTGCGGCTGAGATTCACTGCCAGAGGTTTGACACATCTCGTGTTCTTTCAGGTCCATATTCAGAAGCCAGTTTAGGTTTCTGCTGAAGGCCTTAAAGACAAGGTGCTGCAACTCTCAGGCCCAGCTGCCAAGGCAAAGGAGCCAGAATCTACTCGCATGCAAGGGCTGGGTGGCTGCAGATATTCCGAGAGCTTGTATAAGGCTCTATTATTTGGCACATCTCCCTAACAGTCAAAGCAATTTGAACCTGAAATCACCACTTGCAAGAGATGCTTTCGTTTGAGATTTTCTGCAAATAAGTCAGCTCTTCCTCCACAACTCCTTTGGCACTTTGTAGCAGTTCTGTTTTCACAGGTACATCTAGTATTTTGTGAAAAAGCCAACTTATATTTTAATCCTATAAAAACAATCAAAAATGACCGTTTGGAAAGTAACCTCCCCAATATCCTGGACATTGGCAATGACGAGCTGTGATTTTTAGGCCTCTTTAAAAAAAGTAAGTTGGTTTTACTAACTAATTATATTTACTAGGATAGTCCTCAACCAAGAGACACTTTGCAACATTAACTTCAAGACAATTAGTGCTGCAGACTAAATTCAGCAG
>NW_010433687.1:8504-13079 GCF_000710305.1 Buceros rhinoceros silvestris | reverse complement strand
GCAGGAACCTCTGATAACACAGGTCCCACATCCTGCCACCAGACACTACCAGATGTGCTCACAGCTCCTCCTTCCCCGTATCTTGGAACGCAGATGGCAACACAAACACCACACAACATCGGTAATAATATCTATAGCAGTTTTTCTTTAAAGGAGATATGAACTAGGGATCACAGGGCAAAAAGCAGCACTGTCAAAAAATGTCACCGCTCCTTTCTTGACTTGAGCCAACAGTCTGAGCAGAGTTAAAAAAAATCCAGCATCTCTTCTCTCTGCTTCATATCTTGAAATTTCTTTCACTGATCAAAGTGATTTCCAAACATGATTCACCTTCAGCAGCTTTAGAGGGATAAATATATTCTCTTGTTATATAACAAGAAAAAGGAGACAGAGAAATTAAGTCATTTTTTTCGGAGATGGTGATTCACCACGAAATCCTGACTGCTGCTCTGACTGACACTCATGCCTAAGCCAGTAGGCAACTCTACTGCATTAATTTAACACCACACCTAAAACCACAAAAGATTCCTAAGTTATAATCAGAAACACCCTGGTAGGTAATCTCTACCTTACTCTGTCAATTATAAAGCATGTTTTCTACAACTCCAGAACTTGCACTCATGACAACAGCAATACAGCAAATGAACCATTAAAGCACATCTACTTACATTTTCATTTTTCAGTATTAGCCTCAAGATAGCTTCTCTTTGTTTCACAGCCTTAAACAAAAGAGATTAAAGTTACTAGAGTACAAAAACAAACGTATGTACCTATGTCTCAACTTTGCACTGCATGATCCATCACAAGCTGATCCCTCACACAGGAGATGTGACACATACTAAGGAAACCTACCTGATGGCAAATCACCCGGGAAAACCCGACCTACGGTACTCAGACCCCAGGAGCACATGAAACTAAGCACCTGAGCATAGACATTTACACTGGCTACAGGGAAAGGGAAAATACACAGATATTTACTCTTACTTTGCCCTAAGTAAAAGCACCTGTTTCCAAAGATTTCCCATCACCTTCCACAGAGGGCAGGCTCTCTAGATCTAGGGCACGCTTTCAGTACTTTACTAAATCAGATGAAGAAGGGAAACTGTTCTGCTTAAAAAAAAAAAAAATTTAATTTAATTGAAGAGATGATACTTGGGAAATTTTAAGCAATAAAAATCACATATATGATTAGGATACTGAAAGAAGCAGTAAAGTCCTGAGTATATCCTTAATAGCGAGGTAAAACACAGGCACCAAAGAGACTCTTCATTGTGTCTCTCAAAACCAAAGTTGCCCTAAATTCACTTTTACTGTTAAAAAGGGAAAAAAACTACCCCATAGATACTCTGGAAGCTGAACAGTTCATACTCTGTCTCAAAAAATAACTCCATTTCCCACTGCCTTGCACATAATTTCTTCTCAGTAATTTTGGCCATTTTTATCTCAAACTTAGTCATAAAATCTGCGAGGCTTTAGCTACTGTATGGTGCACAGTACCACAGCACCAGTGCTCACTTCCAATCCACGGCACATAAATTATCTTGGCCCTCAATAAAAGAGTTGTAACCAATCTTGGTTGTATGACAAAGTACCACAGACAAGAGACAAGCGGTGAGTTCATGAGACGGCTGTAGCGGGGTAAGGAGTTATGTGCCTGTGCCTTAATGACACCTCCTGGTGTAATGCTGATCCTGCGAGACGAAGCCAACCCCTGAGGCAGCCTAAGGCACTGATACCTGTGGATAATTCATTCTTCTAATGACGCTGCTTGATAGAAAGACATGATGAAGTACTGAGATACACAACATCCCCCTTACTAATTCAAGGAAACTTGAAGATGAGCAAGGTGTAAGAAACCCTATGAACAGGCATTGCAGAAAAGCAGTTACTAGGCTATAAATGCGGTTTTGAAAAGTATCCACCCACAAGTACTGAACGCTAGTTCAAACAAGATGTGTCTGGGAAAACGACTACTCTGTTGCACAATCAATAAGAGCGTTACTCCTCCATTTTTGTCTCTAAGTTTCTGGAAAAAAAAAAAAAAAAAAAAAAAGACAATAGGCAGCAGAAGTGCTTTGACCCCCATGAAGACAAGAATAATGATTTTCTGTGCTCTGTACAAGCATACAAACTCTATTGTCATTTTCTGAAAAAAAAAAAAAAAAAAAAAAAGAAGGGTATTCCTGTAGCCAAAAGGGAATACTGACAATCACGACTGAGCTCTGTAATAGCGCTACAAAAATGGTTTGTGATATCGCTAAGTGTTCGAAGGGGAGTAAAATACCTTGAAAGGGATGGCAATAGCAGAATGTACAGGGTGCATGAGGGTAACCTCGTGATGGCTGGCATACTGCCTGTCTGGCCTATACCCTAAGAGGAATAAGGACAGTTTTCCAGATCGCTTGCAGTGCCTGACTGTGGAAAGGCTTCAGAACAACGTAGGCTTTGGTATGCAGATGTCATTCCCGCTTCTCTCCTTGAAAACCAAAGACTGTACATCAAGAAGGTATACATGGTGGTCAGTAGGCACCTGCTTCTTCACACTATTCAACCTGAATGCCACTCTTGCCCACTGGCAAGAGTACGCGGTCACTTTTGTGCTTTTTGTGGTTGCTTTCAGGTTAAAACAGCTCTTTCCAGAGATGCTTCAGATAAAACACCCAAGCAATCAAGCTTTCTCTGAGAAACTTTACTTTAAAAAGTGAAGTTATATGAGTGCTGCTAAAAAACTAAAACTTGATCAAAACAGCACAGCATTTCTTGGGGAAAAAAAATCCAGGCGGAGCTGTGCATTTCCTAGCTAAGGCACCCGCCTGCAGCTCAGCTCAGCCATGCTGTTCAGGCAGATCTGCCTTTACTTACAGGTTGGTTGATGTGAAACCGGGTCGGCATTCTTCTCATGATTGCAGAGTCAAGATCCTGAGGACGGTTGGTGGCCCCCATCACTATTACCTGTATACAGCAAGAGAAAAAAGTAGTTGGCCTGAGCCCAGCTTTTGAAAACGCCACCATACTGGAGTTTCAAAACCAAACACGTGACTCTTCTACGCTTTATCAAGAACACTGACATTTAAAGAAGTTACATACAGTTTCTTGGTACTGATTTCAGCAACTGGATTTAAACAGGCAGCTAAGAGAGCTGTAACACAGACTAACATCTGGGTGGAGATTTTTCTATTATTCTAAAGCCTTCTGAGCCCAATTTGAAAGCTCAAACTCTAAGCAGTAACCCAAAACTTCTGCTTATAAGTCTTAGTGATGTCTCTCTAATTCCTAGTGGTCTAGAAGGAACTTGAAAGGAGATGTTAAATTACAAAAAATGTGGCATTTTTGTGCAGCGTTGAAAAAAGAATGACAGTCAGTTCACCAGGACAACCAAACGGGCAGCTTCTGCATGCGCTAAAATGCTTTTTCTTTTTTTTAAGCACTAAAAAAAAGCATTGAAAGTCAGTAAGAATCTATATGCGCTGCTATACTGTAACATTAGATGTGTATCAAATGCGTACCAGCCAAGTTCAATACAAGCAGAGCATTTACCTCACTTGACTGCATCACAGTGATTACTTTAAGAACAAATTTACTTCCCATTCACACCAGCCTTGTTTTCTCACTTGTTCTTGTAAATTATGTACATTGTAAATACCCAGTCACGAAAATGAAAAATGTCAGGGAAATTAATCTCCTATCAATACAGTTTCCTGACACGTTCTGGTCTTTTGTCTGGGGTCACTGTTCCGCAGCCAGCCCTGGTAGCTCCAGCAGCTCCTGGCTAGGCCGAGAGGCATGTCCCAGAGCAGAGTCACCCTGCCACCTAGAGGCTCAATTATACAGCGGCAAATGACTACGCACAGAAAAAGCCAAAAGGTGCATTTTTCACCACGGCTCTGGCAGTCTTTGTTTTCTAGAAAGTGTCATGTGCATGAGCAACATAAGCACACGTGAATATTCTTCTGAGTTGCCTCCTGCAAAGGAGCATCACTGTTCCCACACCGTGCTTGCCCAGGGACTGCATCAAGGCCCAGCGTTGGACTCAAAGGGTTGCTCCCCTTGTGCTACTGGAGCTGAGGAGCCTTCCCAAATCTAGCTTTGTCTGCAGGTTCTGTGAACCACCCCAACCCCCCCCTCCACAAGGGCACAGATGCGGCTGTACAGGGCTTCCAGACAGCTTTGTTTTCCAGGCATGTTGCCCCAAGGTCCTGTTGGACTCAAGACTATATATATCCTTGGTAGGTTCAGTCCAAAAGCTGAACACGTTTTTCTGGTGCATTCAACAACAGGAACAAATAGCGTTCATCACAACACTTATTTACAATTTCCTCACCGCATTTGGAATTTGTTAACCGTAAGAAAAGCCAAATTTAATCCTTATTCAAAGGAAATTTGTTTGGCAAGAATTAGACAAGCAACCCAAAGCTCCCAAGAAAACATCTGTAATTACCAAACGAGCCCAGCAAGCTGGCTGTCAAAAACTGAGACAATGCAATTGTCCAAACCATCACTTAAAGAACACTTCCTGAATTGCAATGACATCTCAGGGAGAAGCCTGAAATATGGTACTGCAACAAAGCACTCCTG
>NW_010433687.1:0-8397 GCF_000710305.1 Buceros rhinoceros silvestris | reverse complement strand
CTGCTGAAAAACTCCCAGAGACCTGAACCAACCCTGCAGCGTCTCCAGCCAACTGTCTGCATTGCATTTTGGTGGCTCTCTACCCCGCAGAGGAATACAAGTAAAGAACAAGAGGGACTTTTCAAGCTCTGCGTGCTCAACTCAAGAGATGAGTAAGACCACATACTGTCTCACTGCAGGGAATAAACAATTTGACTTGCTCCAATAAGTTGTCAGTATATTGGGAAAAAAGATAATACGTTCAAACATTGGAAGAAATGTGTGCTTACAAGATCATATTAGCTTCCACTCAAGTTTTCATACCATCGGCCTCTAACGGTAAGCAAACACTCTGCTTTATAGCTCCCCATTATATACATACTCAGTGTATTCTAATAGTTCTTTTTTTTTTTTTAAATCAGCTGAGGAAAATCTTTAGCACAAGATTGAGAGAGGAATAAAAGCTGATTTTACAAAGTAAAAACTAATGGAGTACAGACCATCCAACCCCATTCCCAGAATAATACAGATTTAAAAGGCTGAAAATTTTTAAATTGAAGAATAAAGATTCTTTTTAAAAGCCTTAAAAAGATTGCTCCAGCAATACATACCAAGCAGGCTTTTGTCTACGCTACATTCAAATAATCTATTTCATAAACCTTTTTAGTTTTTTTTTTTACAGCACCAGCAACTTTTGTCTCTTTTTTTTTTCCCCCTCTGCAAAATACTTCTGTTGAGAATATGGGAGGAGGACGGAAGCATACAGTAACAACAGAATGGAAGCATGGCTCCTTTTAATATAATTTGTCATTTGATAACATCAGCTCCTCTACCCTTTCAGACTAACTCCAGCATCTAGTGCTTGTCTAATGCCAGTCTAATGTGTTTCTGTAAACAAAACAACCAACCTGTAACTGGGATGAATACTCAGATCTTTCAACACATCTCCTGAAACCAAAGATTCACTTCACCTAAAGATAATATTGTTGATAAAATGTTTTTCAAAACAGTTTAAAAATTCCAAATTTTGGCAGCTCATACTATACACCTATATTATCGACAGTTAAAGACACTTCTGAAAATAACACTTCTTAATTAAAACCAAAATACCTACACAAACAGCCTTCTCAAGAAGAAGAATGATCTATTAATACAACTCATCTCATTCCCACAATATACTGGTAGCCACTAACCCTGACAGGTAAAGAAACTCTTTTGGCAGTTATTACTACACACAATCTGCTACTCTTCACAAATGGCTCAGTGCAAAATAACTGAGAGGGAAGAAACACATTACTTCCGCCGCCATCCTCTGTACTCACTTGGCAATGATAATTGGTGTCCAGTCCGTCCCACAGACTCATGAACTGAGCTTTCATCATAGCTGTAGCTTCATGGTCAGAACTCGAGCGATTTCGTAAGAAGGAATCTGTATTTAAGGATTCAGCAAAGCAGTTTAGTTTGAAACCTGACACAGAAACTATGCTGTTTGATTTCTCGTGTACAGACTTGTGCTATTCTCTATCTTATAAATACTTTTAAAATAAACATTGACAACAAATGAAAAATATTTCTTATGATGAAGAGCAGGAAAGTGGAATCTCACTGTATTTTTAAGTGCATATTTTAAATCACATAACTGAGCACGTACCTATTACATGAGATAGTGAAAATTTGGAGCACAAAATTTGGGACATTCTGGCTTCCTGGAAAATGTAACCTTCACTTTAATTTCTCAGGCAGAGATGGAAGCATTCCATCTAGCAAGCCAGAAGACACCAAAGCACAGGCGAACAGCCAGCTGCAGGGCTGTCGCAAAGCGGACTACGCACTTCGTTACGCAGAGCTCTAGATTTGCTAGTTGTTGCCTAAAGAATTTCCAACAGCTAGAAAAAACACATTTTTCACACCTACACAAAAAGCATCTTAATAATGTACCCCCTTCATAAACCTAAACTGTGGAAACGGTAAAAGTTCGTCAGGCTCTGTTTCTGCAAACTGTATAACTCATTCTAAAAAGCTCCAGTGCTATGAGACAACAAGCAACTTTAACTGAACTGCTCAAGTTCAGAATGACTTAAACACTAACGTGACAAGTCCAAATGCACTGAACAACTGCCACCTTTGCTGCCTTCCTAGCTGAACTTCCCTCCTACTTCTTCAGCCTGTTATAACTGAGCTCTCCTAAGCCTCTATTTTATTTCCCATTACATGCCATCACGGCAGAAGCACTGAAGTGTATTTCGTGATGGGTTTCCTAAATAAGCAGTTCCCTTAACAAAGGACAAGCTTTCTCGTGAACCACCTTAGCCCAACCAAAAATAAGCAGCAACTTGTTCTACTCGTAATTTTCTCCACAAACACAGTTTCTCCTAATTTGCCACCATTACTTTACAATATTATTTATGTTACTAAACCATTATCACTCTTTTTAAGGAAAGGTGACAATAGATCAATATACCTATCAACTTGAACCTACAGTTTAATGTCACCCTGATACAGTGACTTACAAAAAAAGACAAGATTTTTACCTATTTCATCGATAAAAATGATGGATGGTTGGAGCTTTATAGCAAGGGAGAAGACAGCAGCAGCCAGTTTCTGAGACTCTCCATACCATTTGTCCGTCAGTGTTGAAGGCTGGAGATTAATAAATCGACAGCCTGCTTCCTTTGCTGTAGCTTTGGCAATCAGCGTTTTGCCACAACCAGGAGGGCCATAGAGAAGCACTCCTGAAAAATAAGTGGTGTTAATGCCCTCTGGTCACCGTACAGAAAACATGTTTTGGTATGACAGACGTGATAGTATCCAGGCTTGTATTTTATTCAACTTTTAAGATACAAGAAATCAAGTTACACAGTGTTGCATCAAATCAAACACAGAGTTACTTAGGATACGCTTATTATAAAATCAAAGCTAAAATTAGGTATGGTGATTGAAGAGCAACATTTGTCTAAAAGATGACCGTAACTATAAAGGTTACATAAAACTAAATCCCTATTTATTTCCCGTAAGCATCCGACATGCCTTGTTTACAGCCAGTTTCAGCCTTGTTAATAAAAACTTAGCACAGAAGAAGAGGAGGAAGAAAAAAAAAAAAGGGAGCCCACAAACATTTTAAATTACCCACAATTAAATATGACTTCTTATATTATTTTTAAATTTGTCATAGTGAAAGAATTCACAGTAGTGTTTTTCTAACACAGTTGTAAAAAAGAAAAATTAATTCAAACAAGCCTGAAACGCAGAGAGTTGCTACGTTTTTTTTCTGTTTGTCCAACTCAAAACCACAACGTAATTACTCTGAAGCAACGACTTTCTATTAACACACAGGGCAAGACACTAAGACACTAATAAAACAGGGGAGCTTGCCCTATATGGAAAGTCTGCTTTAAAAAGATAAATAAAAAATAATTTTTTCCTTCAGCTTATTAGATCACGACATTGAAGTAATTTTCCATGCAGTTTCAGTTTGTGACTTAAACAGAAAGTAGCCTGGAAAAACTAAACCAGGTACAAAAGTGCTTCATTTTCCATCACTTAGGACATGAACTGAGTTCATCACAGATACAGGCAGTAGTTAACAGCTTTCAGAGAATTTTCAGAAGACGATATTCCAGGGATCCAGGGCAGTAGAGAAAAACTTTGAACCCAAAATGTTGGACAAAATGCCAAATTCTGCTTGTTTGCAATAACTTACAGCAAATATGGCTGTAAGTATTCCAGCAGAGAGAGTCCAACTTCTGGTTTACTGTCAGAAATTTTATTTGAACCCGCTGATTTCATTACTGCCTCAATACTGTGCAACTCAGCTCCAGAGAAAATCAAGAGATCTCCAGAATAAAAGTGGGATCTCTGTCTCTTTGAATGACTGGAATTTCTAGAAGTAGAACAGAGAGATGTTTGCAAGAATAGCTTACATTGACACCTCATGTTTATGAACTATGTTCCTCTATACATTGTACTAACTAAGTGTACAAAGCTGTGACAGCAGAGTTAGAGCTCACCTCTGCCAAAGGACAAGATAGGGTATAAGAAGAAAAAAAAAAAAAAAAATCGACAATTTTGGCAGTTAAAAATGCCAGTGACATAGATTTGTGCACCAAAATGTAACATCAATAACTGAAAAGCAATTACCACTTCATTATTAAGATGAAACTTAATCACTAGAATTTCATTTCACAGCAAGAGAAGAGAAAAAATCTGACGGTCTTCCCTGGCATCAGTCGTAATGGTTGCACTTCGGACTGACAACCCACTTCTTTCTTTTCTGGGTAAAGGTACAGGGTTTGGGTAACAGTAAGTTTTTTCTCTCTCTCTTTTTTTTTTTTTTTTTTAATATAATAACAACATATAAATCCATAACGTTTCCTTCCTACCTTTAGGTGGCTGTAAGAGTCTGGAGTTCTCAAACAAGTATTTCTTCCTAATGGGCAAAATCACAGTGTCTTTCAAATCTGTAATAACATCATCCAAGCCTGCAATATCACTCCAGGTGACCTAATACAGAAAAACAATATTAGAAATGATCATCATAGTCCTCTCCACCAAAAAACAGCCACCAGCTTAGAAGCGGTGCAAGGCCTCAAAAGTAAAAAAACCCAAGTGATTAAAAAACCTCTGCTCTCAGAATGCAATTTTTGTTTTAAATTACAAAAATACTTTCTATGTATTTCCATAGATATACATACATGGCAAATAATGTAATGCAGAGTTAAAATCAAGACCTTCCATATCTGAACGGCTTTCACCAGAGCAAAATGGAAAACAGTTTCTTACATGCATGCTAAGTGGGTCTACAAGATGTGCAGCAATACTCATCTCGTATTCAGTAAGCTTCACATTTTTCACTCCAATTTGCTTCATTAGTTTTTCAGCCTAGGGGAAATAAAATGCCAAAAAAATCAGAAAAGAAATTGAATGCCTAATTCAAGAATTAGTTTTTAAAAAGAACTGCTATTTGGAGTCTGAAAAGCTTCTTCATAAGTCACATCTGAATAGAGGTTAAATCTTTCTGAAGTAGAAGATTTTGCTATTTCCTAACGACTTGCCACTTGAGTGAAACTAAGTCATATGTCTCAGTTCCCATCAGGTAAGTGTCACATCAGCACTCCCAACCCCAAAAACACAAGTCATGCATTATGATCTGAAAAACAACCAAAATAAACACAGAGCTTGCTGTTCAGAGCAGGTTTACAGACACACAGACAACCTCAGTGCAAAATCACTCCCATACCACCTACAGGAGTTTTCAAAGCTGATGCAGCTATGTTACACTTTAGAAAAGTCCAGTTGCCATTACAAACTTCGTATTCAGAGGAAAAGCCTGAAGCTCGTCATTAAAAAGAACTCTGGAGTTTTTTCACGTGCTTAATTAATTTCATTCACAGCATTGCAAATAATACACACACACTTTAAAGGCAGACAGAATTGTGTTGTTATAAAAAGCATGCCCCACCCAAATCTCCACAGCACTGTGTCAAGGAGAAATAAACATTTCTAAGGAAAACAAACAAAAAAATAATTCACAGAAGCCAGACAATTTTTCCTATGTATTCAACGTTTTTCTTTTCCCGATTTAAAAGGAAAAGTAATCTGTTGTGTCTACATGCTTTCACAACTCAGCTTCTCTTTACACTCAAACTTGCAAGATGCTTTTGGGATATTGCAACCTCTTATATAATAGCTGGCACTAGCACACGTTGTGAAAGCTGATTTTTCAAGAAGGGCCAATTTTTTAACTAAAGATTTCATTAAAAAAGAAAAAAACAGCTAAAACAGAATTAGGTTGCTCAAAACTGCTGTTTGAATCTGTGAATTGTGTCAGTCAGAGAAAATGAAAAGTTGCAAGATTTCCTTCAACACTTTCCAAACAAAACATTTAACTTTTGGTTCTGAAATGCATTCAATCTTTTCCCAGAGCTTTAACCTTACGAATCATTCCCGTTCAATGTAAGGAATGAGGATTTTCACTTGTTCTTACCTTTTCCGGGGCATTTTGACGGCTACTAGAGGTGGGGGAAGAACAGCAGGAAAGGGGCAAGGTGCCGGCTGTTCTCAAAAAGGCATTTGAACGGCAATGTTCAACTTTATCATGAGTAACTACAGTCCCTGTCTCTGCCACCAAGCTGCCAAAAAGCAGCAGAGAATTAAGTTATTTCTGCTCAAGGCTTTAAGAAGCAACCGCTGCTTAGCAAAGTTGTCAGAAGCAGAAAGAGCAGAAACCACACAATTGCAGATAATTGGAAACAACATCATGTTCCAGTTCAACTGTTTTTCCACAACTGCAAGCTAGAAGTTTGAAGTTGTAAAATATAAGCACTGAAAACACTAACAGCCTAGATCCTGAGACTTACTAAAAAAATAATTAAACGTTTTGTGGATTATCTTGTTGGTTATTGCAAGTTCAGTTTTCAGTTTGCACATTTCTCTGTATGAACTATAACGAAGACAACAGCATTTCACAGAAATATTTATGAATAAAATCCTACCTGTTTCTGAGCTTCTAATTTTTGCTTTCTGGTTGGATCAATGGCATCAACCATCCATTTAATGGTAAAATATGTTACAGCACCAAATATGGTTAAACGAAAAATTAATCCGACCACTTCATTCCGGCTCAGGGGACGTGAAAATGTTTCAGTATGGACCATTTTGCCTCTCAACACTAACTGTAAAACAGCACAGGGAGGGACAAAAAGAAAGAAAACTAAAGCTGAGAAAACATCTGCCTTATATTTAAACACCATTTCATAAAAACTATTTCCCACGCACACAGAGGGCAAAGCTTAACATTAAGCTGCAGTGAAATAACTCAACAGCACAAGCCTGACACATAAAACTGCGTAAGATTAAAACGTGCAGCACTGAGTGCAGCGATGGTTTCACTTCCACTTTCAGTGAGCAGAGAAGAAATGGCAGCAACCGTTTGAGGCCTTACTTCCTGATTGACTACATGCAGAGAAGTCCCAGTTTCACTATTCTCTCAAGAAATCTGCATTCCTCACGGCTACACAATACCCTAATAAAGTAAGAAATATTATTTTATTGCTGAGTTTACATTTCCATTAAGACTGACATTTTGTGACTGTTACTGACCCAAGAATGCCAAGTCATGGAGACAAAGATAACTCCATTTTTAAACAGGGAATTCCTTTGAAGGAACGGCACCCAACTGCCACACTAAGGCTCAACTGACGACTTGTATTTGAACAAAATGAGGTTAAGAGCTGGAGTCTGAACCTAGCAGAATATCTTGAGTTATTAATAACCCTGGAAAACTGAAAATGCTGGATGTGGCACATAGCGGTCAAGGGAAAAGGCTGGCTGCTGTATGAGCCAAACCAGAGAGTACAGCATCTTCAGGTTAAGGCAGCATGCTGTAGAGAGGAAAAAACTCTTCCTAAAACACTGAAAACTACTTGTAAAATCAGCATCTTCTTTCTTTCCCCGGTCTACTGGGGGGGGCTTCTGCTTGAGAATCCCCAAAGCTCTCCTAATTTGCTGCCAGATTTTCCTGTTGCAAGGGCAAAATAAGTGGCAATTCCTTTGGCAGCTTCCAACACTCCCTGGCCGGTCTCCAAACTGAGCTGTCAGCCAGGGAAAAGCCAGACTGCCTACAGCCAAGACATCTTTGAAATCCCCTTCACTTGGCTAGTGGTCGCCTTATGCCGACCCTGTATTCAGCTCAAGGCAATGCCATACCATAGATTCTGTTTACAAGGATTTGGCTGACTGGAATTAGGAAAAGCACCGTGATACATTTACCAGAAGATATCAACAGCTTGCTACTATATTCCAGTGTGAATCACTAGAACAGTTTTGGTTTTCCGAACTCTTCATTCTCTGCTTAGAAATGTAAAAATCAAGGCTGCTGCTGTGCATACCTGCTCGGAAATCAACTGATATTTGCCTGCTTAGACATCTAAGCAAGTAGTGCAGAGCTAGGAGATTCTGCAGGTTCTCTGGATTTATTAAAATAAAAGGGCCATACAGTCAGTGAGCAAGTAAAAAGCTTCCCAAAAAGCCTCAAAACCCAATGAAAAAAACCCGCTTCTTACACAATCCTCGACCTGAATATCAATTGTAAGAAAAAGCTTTAACAGGGAATAAAACGAAGTTTAAATGAAATTTACACTTCCTAAATGAAGTTCTGCTTTCCCTGCATGAACTTTAGCATTTATTTTCTAGGCAGATCGACCAGATAATGAGGACAGTTAACTGAACAGCAAACTCTAGGTCCATACAGCTACCCCTGCGTTTTACATTAACTCTGCCCGTCTACAAGGCAACGCTTCAAATACGAAGAAGAAACCAAAAGGAGAAGCGGTGCTGGTTTCCGTTCTGCTCCCACAGGGCGGCTGGAGGGAAAGTCCAGTCGCCTTGCCGGGAAATGCCCGCCTCTCCCCGCGCCGTCAG
>NW_010433686.1:17761-21723 GCF_000710305.1 Buceros rhinoceros silvestris | reverse complement strand
GCTCCGCAGCCCCCGCGCAGCCCCCATTAGCATCCCTGCACACCCGCCCCCCTGCCCAGCCTTGAACTTGGCCATGCCGGGCTGCGCTCCTTCTGCCTGCCTGGGCTCGCACAATGCCGGCCTTGACCCATTGTTTGCTTTTTTTTGGATTTCAGCTGGGAAAGCGGCCACCTCGCGCAGCCTGCCCCGAGCACGCCGGGAGCCGGGCACAATGGGGAACCCTGCTCTGCAGGCAGAAGGGCTCCAAATCATTTGAGAGACATATTCATTATATTCTTTCACGGGGGTCTGTTTGCATTGGGTTTAGCGGTTACTTCCCAGACGGGGTTCAGACCAAATATAGATTGTTTAGCGGCGAGGGATTCGCTCGGGCTTTCAGGGAAATGGGCCTGATGCAGGGCACGGCGCAGCCCGGACGCTTGGCTCTTGGCTGCTCCCATGCCCCTTTTGATTTGCCTGGGTTTGTTTTGTGCCCGTTGCCTCCTCCATCCCAAGACAGCACCAAATCACACGGCTTGCTTTTGCAAAAGGAAGTTTATTTTCAACAGTGCACAGGGTGGGGGGATTTTAATGGGAGAGAATTAGAGCCAGGCATTTCTCCTACAGGAACAGAGAGGGTGCAACAAAACAGCAGCAGGGCTGCCTGGCCCGGACAGGCTCACTGTCCTCTGGGTGCTCCCGCAGCTCCACTCCCAGGAAAGAAGAGCAGCATGGGCCGAGCTCTGCTCCATGAGCAAAGCCCAGTGCTAAAAGTTCCCTCCAACCTTCACGCACCCGGTATTTTGCCAGGTGAGGCAGTGGCTTGCTCAGATCCTTCTGTGGTCCTGCTCTGGGGTCTTTAGGGCACCAAAGACAACATTCAGGAGTGATGTGGGATGATCCCCTGGCTCCCTGTGTTGCCCTGGCTCCCTCCCCACAGCTGGACTGGCGTGATTCGAGGTGATGCAGAAACACTCTGTGCCTGCCTCCTCTCTGGGGCCATTGGAGAAGCAGGTTAGGACCTTCCTGGAGAAACCTGGAGACATCAGATGGCAAGTCTGGGCAGGTGGTAGCCAACTGCAAGAAGAAACCCACAGGCTTGAAAAGTCCCTTCTTCACTTGCTGGGGTCTAGGAAGGAAAGGAAAAAAACAGAGTGGTTACGATCTCTGACAGGGAAACAAATGGTCCAGCAGCACGTGGCTGAGAAGAGACAAACTCGGCTCACTGATGGCACAAAACTCCAAGCCTCTCTCCCTCCTCACCGCATTTCCCACAGCTCCAGGCCACCTTACAGACAGATGGGAAAACCGCGTGCCCCAAGACGCAGAGCCACCCCTGCGCCCTCCTCAATCCCCTATCTCTGCCTGCCCCGCACACCGCTAGCCAGGGGAGGGCTTGCCTCTTGTCCTGCCTCCCTAGGCTTTGGGGCATGGGATTACTCTGCATGTCAGAGCCACTAAAGGCACAGCCCTCTGATGTTTTAATCTTCGTGTTAACTTTCCCTGCCCTCAGCGCCCTTGCCTGGCTGGAGAAAGTGATACCAAGCCACTGAGCTGGAGTTGAAGCTGTGATGCTCAGCAGAAGTCCCCTTCTCGGCTTCCCATGCACCTCCCAGGGTTTGTCCTGCACATCTCGCACCTCGCAGCAGGTTCTCCTCCCTTTTTCCTGATTTCTTTCTCTATGTCCTTTGCACTTTCCCCATGGCAAGCACAGATCCCCCAGCACAGTCTCCGAACCCAGTCCCATCCCTATAAACTGTTCTGCTGGAAGGAGTAAAGACTAATATAACTAATTCTAGAATACACTTGGATCCAGAGTGCAAAAGGAACCATCAGCTGGCTAATTTATTCTTTTTATTGCACCAAATTGTAATTTTATAAAATATTGCAAATTTTATAAAATATTTGCAAGCCCATTTTAAGAGATAAATCTTCTGTGTGGCTGTCTAATGAGCCGCCCTGGGAGTAGCCGGCATGTGATCTGCCGTAGGTTGCACCACGACATTCCCGGGCTGCGACTGGATGAACCACCGTAACTCTTTGAACTGTGCAAATACTCTACACTCTAGGGTCCAGGCTGCAATTTTCATGGGTATTTTTTCTCTCTCTTAAAAATAGATCTTCTGTAACCCCTTTATTGCAATATTCATAAAGCACTTGATGGAAATCCGAGGAAAATCCCTTTCCTTTCGCAACTTTGAAGCAAACCTGAAACTTAAGAGATGCAGAAACCAAACCCACCCCGTGCACATAGGTTTGGGGAGGAGCGCAGCCTGTCTCTGGAGCATTAGGGTGCCAAAAGGACAGACCCCACGCTGGCGTGTGTGTGGGTAGACCCAGGCTGCGAGAAGACAAGGCTCAGCACTGCTTTATCCTACACGGCATTAGGAGTCCCCCCTGCCAAGGATGTCAAGGATGTTGAGGTCAGGGCAGATGAGACCTGAATGGTGGCGGGTGCTTTCTCAAGCCCAGGAGAGGAAGAGGAGGCTGAACCCTTGTGCTCACCAGCGAAAGCCTTTGCAGGGTGAAGACCTCTGCCCTGGACAGCGATAGTCCCTGCCCCCTGTCCAGGCTGAGCTGGTGGCGACCTGCAGAGAAACTCATCCGTGGTCCAGATAGAGGATGCTCGTTGGTACCAGACATCAGCCTGCCCTGGAAATGATGCCCTTCCTGCCTGGTGGGTTTGCACCCTCCAGCACTTAGTCATAGGGGGCGGGAGGGGAAGGGCCAACCCAGATGATTTGACAGAAGCTTCAGAAAAGCCCGAACCTCCTGCACACGCTTTCTCTGCAGACAGAGTTCAGCCTAGCATTGCGGGTACGTGAAAAAACAGGGCTCTACCAGGACCCGACCCCAGCCCAACACTGCCTTCCCTCCCCAGCACCCCATGCAGGGAAAGCATCCTGCAAAGTAGCGCAGAGATTCATTATCCTTCTCTTTTTTAAAAAAAAAAAAAGCATAAATAATTGCAATTACAGCCCAGCCTCTGCCCCAGCACTTGCTCCTATGCCTTCCTGTGCCCTTACAAAGCCAGCGCTGAGGTTTATAAGCTGACAAACTGCTCTGCCACAGCAATTCTGGGCTGTGGGAAGGGCAAAAAAGCCCCTCAAATAATGGCAAATGGATGCAGGACGCTCTGCCTAATCAGATTCCTGTCCCTTATTGAGGCTGGGAAGGAGGGACCCCGCTCCTCCCCTGCCCTCAGTCCAGCCTCCGCTTCACCAGCTCACACGGAGAAACTTTCTGGACAATTTAATCTCGCCAGGGTGTTACTTAGAAAAATCTTTTTCACTGTCAATTTTTTTTCCCCCTCCCTTCCTCCCCCCTTCTTCTTTTTTTTTTTCTTTCCCTCCCAGCCTTGATTGAATTTTGCAGGCCCCTGATATCTTTCTTTTTTTCAGGGATGCACGCTGCTTATGCAAATACCAGCCTTTTCATACCACCTCCCTGGCTCAAGCCCTCCAACTTGAATGTGACCAAAAGCTGTGCTCTCCCCTGCTAACTCCTTAGCACAATTACACTTCCATTCTGCTCCAGGGGCCCAGGGAGGGGGGAAGAAAAAAAACATTTTAAACTAATAACACGTGCTGTTTGCTTTGGATAATTACAAGGGAGCTTCGGCTTCTAAGAGCTGTGAAATATTCCGTTCGGCAGGGCGGGCGGGAAGCTCCGCGTTACGCCTACGCTGCGAGTTTTATCTCCTGGCAGAGATGCTCACGGGGCCTCCCGAGGCTCCCTCCATCTCATGCTCGTCCTGTGCACCTGGGCAAGCATTTACATTTCCTACGGAGGAACTTCTCGGTGCTTTGGGCTACGGGAGAGAGGAGAAGGCGGCTGACATGTTTCTTATCTCAAGTTACAATTTCCTGCAAGCATCAAGATAATAAAACATCGGCGATGGGCGAGATGAGCGAAATGCACGTCAGCCGGCTCTCCCGTGACAGCATGGGGAAGACCGGGGAGAAAGGACACCCGGGGGATGC
>NW_010433686.1:14189-17616 GCF_000710305.1 Buceros rhinoceros silvestris | reverse complement strand
GCCCCTGCCGTTATTGTCCTCTTGCCTTGTCTGCTGGGGAAGTTTATGTGGAGGGCTTTTGCCGGGGCGAGGAGGAGGGGAGTTTTCCCCAAAAGCACCCAGGAATCTGTCAAAAGAGGGACAGAAAAGAGAAGAAGAAGAAGGAGGGAGACAGAGAGTGGGAACGTCAAGGACCCCTGACTAATGAATAGCAAGTTTGCCCTTGAACCTCCCTGGGCTTTGCCATTCCCAGGCTCCAAACAAGGGCTGATGCATGCTTGGGCCCAGCTGCAGGGGGACCGGGCTATGGTTCATCTCAGACACTTTGACAGCCCGGGCCTTTTCCCCACATAGCTCAGACTCGCCTAACTACTCCCCTGGCAACAGCTCAGTGCAGGAACCTGCGCTGAGGCCCTGCCTGCTGCATACAGAAGTGCGAGGAGGAGGGGAGCCACTGGGAGAAATTAGCTGGAGACCGGCTTAACCCATCAAATGCTGGGCAGGCGTCAACTGCCCCAGCACCCTTCGCTCTGTCCCCAGCTCGTCTGACCGGGTGCTCGGTGGCAAGCGTCCGCAGCGGAGCACGAGAGAGGGGCAGTGGTGGGTTAGACGTGCCGAGTCGCTGTGTATTGCCATTCCCATGACCTGCTGCTTTGCCGAGAGCCAGCGCCTTGGAGCCGGTGGGGCCAAAGGTCCTAAAGGTGCCAGGGATGTAGGAGGGAGCCGAAATAGCCAGCCGGAAAAGACACTGAGAGGGAAGGATATGGCATCTCCCCGGTGTGGTGGGACAGGGCACCCCGCTCTGCCAGCTGAAACGAGAGCTCAGGCCAGACGAGAGAGGCACAAACTTGCCCTGGCCGCTCTTTCTGCATTGCAGATCAAAGGCAGGGGACGAGCTGGCCTTAGGGGTCTGTGCTGAATGGCTGGAGAGAACAGGCACGAGCACCCGGCGGCTCCAACCCGCAACCCAGAAATGTTCCCACATCCCAGCCCCATATAAATCAAGGGGGGAAAGGGGGGAGATCCGTCCCGGCCTCTGTTTTTACAGAGCATCTTTCATGTGCAGCCCCTGAGAGAGAGGGCTTTGCCAAGCTTGTTAAGGACGGCTCCTGCGCCAGGCAGAGAGGGGGACGCACCATATGGAGAGGAGAAAAAGAAAAGGGGACACTGAAAATGGAAAATTATGCAAAGCAGGAGGAGAGGCGCTGGGGGAAAGGGGGGAGGGAGGCAGTGAGGTGGTGGGGGATGGGGAGAGGAGAGGCTGGAAAGGGAGCCCTGACTTGGGGAGCATCAGCGAGCTGGCACGGGGGCAGCAGGAAGGACAGAAGTTTCCCTTGACCAGATACGGGACAACCCTTGGCACCCTTGGGTGCTGTCACTAGTGGGCAGTTCTCCAGCCTAGCCTTCCCTAAGCACCTGGGCAATGCCCAGCTGGACTGTGGTGAGTGCACCCTTCACCCAGAGCCGCACCATGCCAGGAGATGCAGTGAAATAGGGCTCACAGTGACCTACTTCAGAGGTGTCCTCAGGACCTCCGTTACTATGGCAATGAGGTTGCAAGCAAACATTATGGGGTTTTTGGTCAAGGTTTTTGCTTTTAATCACTCACAAAAACTGCACTCGTGTACTGAGATGTTGGGGGCCCTGAAAGAAACGTCTCTGAACAACAGCAATGACATGAAGGGCCTGAATCACCCCTGGGTCTCAGCCACTTGTGCAGTCATGGTGAACACTTGGATGAGTTAAGGAGAATCTGAATGCAGCTGCCAGGGCTCTTCCCTTCCCCTTGGTCCCCAGAGGGACCCCTTGGTCCCTGCAGGGTCCCGGTGCTGGCGGGCAGACTGCAGCCCCAGCCTGGCTTAGGAATATTGTAGAATGAACTTTCCCTTGCATGTGTTAACACCCAAACTCCACATCAGGCTTAACATGGTGTTGAGAGCACTGACTCGGCTCTTCCCAACCTGGCTGCTGAGTTCCTTCTCTCTCTCCTAGAAAACCTGGTCACATCTCAGTTTCCGGGCTCAGCTCATCTTGGGGAACAGCCCACCCTGGCACTGTGACAGCTCCTCCATCCCAAAGCCATCCTGCACCTCTGCCTTGCAGAACCCTGTACTGGCTCCCTGTCTGTAGGCCAGGACCACCTTGCACACCCTCACTGGATGCAATCCCCCTTCTCCAGCCCACCTTTCACTGCAGAATGGAGAGCCACTCACTGGGTCCTCCAGACCCTGGAGTTTGGTGCTCATTGCTCTGAGACCCCTGCTTGATCCCCTCCATCCCATTCCTTTCTCCTCTCTCTACAGCTTTTGTCCAGAGCAGCTGGTGCCGTTCCTTCACTCTCCTCAGCATCACCCAACATCCAGCAAACTGCTCCTGGCTGCTACCTGTCCTTTGTCTCGGCCCCAGAGCAACCTTTAATCTCACACCTGTCTGTACCACACCACTGCCCTTTTTAGCTCCTTCTCCCATGTGCTGCACCAGAAAACCTTCCCTCACTGCATCCCAAACGGATCTCTCCATTAATCCCTACTACTGTGCTTCCCTCCATTGACCATGGGTAAATTTACCATCACGGTGACTCTCACGGTCACCCCACACCCCCAAACCCACATTTCAGGCAGGTATGGGGCAGATTCACGTGGGCTGAGTGCACAGAGAGGGGCTGGTACATGGGCAGGCGTGGGACTGTGCCTGCAGAGATGGGCACGCTTGCCCCAGCGTACGCGTGTTCCTGCCTGCACATGCCAACACCTACATGTTCCTGCCCACGTTCCTGCTGCCAGATCCGAGGCTGTGGGATCTTCAGGGAAGCTCATGTTCTCCCCTGGGGCATGGACGTTACCTGCAAAACAAGGCCGCAGGCTGGGGTTTGAGCTGTCTGGCCTTATCGTGAAAAAGATGCTAAAGATGCCGTGTCTGTCTTCTAGTGTCTTCAAGAGCCATGCCCTGGAGTAAGGCTACATATGTTGGCCAGATCCTCAGTAAAGCTCTGGAATAAGCTGTAGGCACTGAAGAGGATTCATCTAAGCAGCACACAAAGAAAAACAGCAAAAAATATAGTTCATGGGGGCACAAGGAAAACAGAGCTTCCACCCACAGAGCAGCTGTGTGGGGCTCTGGGGACAGGCAGGCAACGTGGGAGATGTTTCAGAGCTCGCTCTCAAGATGATGCATTTGCAACCGCTTCCCTTCTGCAGCGGGTGGAGGTAAATTGAGCTATCTGCCCTGCAGACACACGATCTCATCCGTGTACCTTCAGGCATGTATCTTCCGTACATGTCCTGGGCTGCTTTAAGGCCGGCTATAGCCACCAGGCCAAAACGGTGCAAAAATAAGATGTGCCTTCATGGGAGAGGAAGAGGGATGTCTTCTCTCCCTCGGTATCCTAACACAGGCAGGCAACGGCCCCTCCACGAATGAACCCAGGAGAAGGGGCTGTTTGATGTTC
>NW_010433686.1:3319-14081 GCF_000710305.1 Buceros rhinoceros silvestris | reverse complement strand
TCACTCCACACACACAAGAGGAGGGGGGGGGGGGGGGGGGGAGCACGTGGGATTTGGGGTGTCCTTTGGATCAGGCTGGCTTCAGTTGCTGTGCTGGAATCTGAAGCGCTTCCAAGAAGGATACGGCAAGAACAGTGAGTCCTGCCCAAGTGACGGTCCAAAGCGTTGGCACGTCGTCCTGATTCAACCTTGCCCCAGATTCCCGCCCCTGGCGTGCATCCAGGTTTCTTTCTCCTTGACCCACCTCCATCAAAAGAAACGCTGTTACGAATCTCTGCTCTGAGAGTCTAGTCTTCAAATAGAAGCAAAGCCTGCTCCAGAGCTGAACATTTCCACTAAACCCTATTTTGCTGCCTGTCCCATCGAAAGAAATCTTGGGGGACCATGCTCCTTGTACGAGATGTTAAATATTTCAGCCTCCAGCAATACAAGACACTGATATGATATTAAACTATACAATTGCTTATGCCCCTGCATTCCCACCCCAGCTACAGAGATGCCCCACAAGGGCCCATCTCCAGCAAATATTGCTCCGGATGGGGACAGGGAGATGGCTGGGGCACGATGCATTTATCGGGCAGCAACGCTGGCTCTGCCATCTCACCCGAGGAAGCTGTGCCACGGGAGCTGCTAAAACACCATTTCATTTCCAAACAGGGCCCTGGAGACCTCTTGTGTGAGGGGCTCAGTGGAGCGAATGGGGGAGCGCAGAACAAGGAGACGGGACCCCAGGCTAAAAACAAGCCAGATCCCAGGCTTGTTGGACCATATTGCTCTACACTAGGGTCAGGCTGGCGTGTCCCTTCAATCAGTGCATCTCTCTCATGCCACCACCAATGGGAAATCGGTGTATTGGGATTTATTTGCCTCCCTCTTCCCCCCGTATCCCTCCCCTAACTCCTTTTCCGCATCATAAGCAAAGTCCTAATAAAGCTCCCATCCCCACTGCCAGCCCTGCACCATGCTCCCAGCAGAAAAGAGATGCAAAGCCACGCTTGGAATCTGATTCCCCGGCTTTAAACGCTGCTCTGCCAGCAAAGTGCGACTTGAAAGCTCCCCTGTCACAGTTACAAAGCTCCGAACAGCCCTTCCTCGGATAATCACGCTTATCTCCAGATTAAGAAAGAGAGACCTGCAGCTGAGGCTGGTCACATGGGCTGGGATGTGGGCAAATCTCTTTTAAACAATCCCCATATAGCTGTGACCTCCACCACAGCCCAAATACACCGTCCCTCAGTCCCACTCAAAAACCAGCTCTGGAGACACGACAGAGCATGTGAGAGGAGACCACGCTGGAGAGAGCGGGGGCAGGATGGAAACTGGGGGGAGGAGTGAGAAAGAGAGAGAGAAGAGGAGGGTGAGAAAGACAGGAGAAGAAATAAGTAAAGGGAGGATGTGAGAGAGGAATAGGATGTGGTGGAGAGGGAGGAAGAGTGCGTGGATAGAGGGGGAGGATGATGAAGGACAGGGAGGTCTCTGCTACTCTTCCTGCTGGGGATTAGTTGTCCCTGCTCTGTCCTCAGTTTAACTCTTCCCGCTCTGTTCCTGGCTGGCAGCCTAGCCCGATTACGTGACTCCAGCTGTGCCAAGCAGCCTTGCCAGGGTGAGTGCGTTACCTACTTTGCTGCCACAGATTCATTAAGAGGCTTTGCTTGTGGGGGAATAGTCATCCCAATGGGAAAGAAAAAAACCCACCCTTCTGCACATCAACCTGGCAAGGAGCTCTGACAAAGCGGTTTCCACAGCCCTGCCCAGAGCTTGGGAGCAGAACTAAGGAGAGGCAGGGATACACAAATGGGCGAGGAGGGCAGAGGGGTTGGAGACCAGCTGGAAGGGGTCCCCAGCAAAGCCCCTGCTTGGGGATGAGGCATCGGCCAGGGCTGGAGCTGCCAGTCCTTTGCAGGATGGTTCTTTGTGATTAAAGGCTGCCTTGCATCTGGGTCAGGCATGGATGACACATTCACCCTGTGAACAAATGAAAGGTCCGAGCAACCGCAGAGTGACTTTTCAAACAGCAGGTTTCCCTTTTACATCCATGTGAGATTAACACAATTACTTTCCAGTGGAGGGGACCAAATGGTTCCGAAACGGGTGCAGACACGGAGCACTGGAGCTGGACCTCTCTGAAGATGCCCACAATCTGCTGGCACCAACTCAGGGTTTCAAGACACAGGGCTTGGTCACCGGCTGCAGCTTGCCGGGAGGGACCGCAGCACTGCCTCCCCGGCTGTTCATTATTCACTCTGCGCAATTAGGCACCGCTGATAAGTCACATGAAATTGCCTTTGTTCTCCAACTGGATGACCTGCGTTTCATGGGAGGCCCTTTTTCCTGCACGTTACTCACAAGTTGCCCACGTACTCACTGCTGGAATGGCAGCAAGGATTTTAGGGCACTCTTTGGTCTGGCCACGGCTGCTTCCTTGCAGATGCCCTGTGCGGGTTGATGGAAAGGTGCAGCCTGGTCCTGCCTGCCCTCCTGGACTCCTGGACTGAGCACAAAGGAGAGCTGCTCCTCCCACAGCCCACCCTGACCCACTGGGGACGTGTCAGCTCTCCCCCAGGCAGGTGGCTTTCCTGCTCCCTGGCTACTCTGTCATCTCTTTGTGTCACTTCCAGCTCCCCTCCCAGCAGCAGAAGAAAGCCAAGAGCAGCTGCAGAGCCAGTGGAAGAACAAGCGTCAGCCCTTGCCCAACTCAAACCCTGCTGATGCCAAAGGCCGCCTTACTTTGTTCATCAGAACCTTCCCTTTCCTCCTCAGCCAGCCCGTCTGAAGGAGTCAACCCCATGCTCTGCTGCTCTGACCAAGCCATCTCCCACCCAGGCTCCCTGCAGGACCAGATCTGCACCATTGCACGTCTGCTCCTGCTCTCACCCCTTCGCCACCAGCACCACGAGCTGAGTATGGAGGAGAGGTAAAGTGGATGGGAGCCAGCATGAAGCTGAGTGCCACCAAACACCACAGCAGTCAAGCTGTGCTGCAGCAGAACTTCCCGAAATGACCCCCACTTCAGAGCAGCCTCATACCATGTAATTCCCCACTCTTTTGGCATCCTCCTGCTCAGCAGCAGACAGGAGCAGGAAGAGAAAAGACGACAGCTTGGCCCATTCTAGAGCTTCTCTCCAGCCTACTCAAGAAATGTACGTGTGCTCTTAAGTCTTGATTTAAGGGAAAGGATGCAAAATTAATTTAGACTGGAAATTAATTAGGTGTGAACTGGTGTTTGCATCCCTACCCGTACAGTGAATTCTTGTGTGAACCTACAGAATGCAGATGGATGGATGGATGGATGATAACAGCACTCTAGGAATGACATTATGTGCTGGTCCATACGCTGGGGATGTAGAAAGACTTTTCTCTGCATTGGTAATTAATAACTCTATCCTGAGCAAATGTTGATAAATCCTTTATAGAGCACGTTATCTCTGTCTCTCCAACTCCTGTTCTGCATTTCCATTTGCCTCTTTCCACTGCTCCACCCCTGGCACCCGCACGCTTCACTTCCCTCCCATATTTTGCTACTGGTAGCGGATTTGAGTCCCTTTCTGGAGAAGCAGGCGGAGGTTTTGTTGCCGGGGCTTTGTGTGAGTGATTGCATGTGTATGCGTATATACAAAGATGGATACAAATCCATTGGAAATAAACACCTTTTAAGGGACTTGAGAGAGAGACACAGGGCAGAGGAGAAGAAAGAGCCTACAGACCCTCAGCCAGACAATCAGCAAAGATGAAGAGAAAGACCCAGTGAACCAAAAAAAGCCTCAGTTCTCTTTTAAACTCTCAATGATTTGCAACGAAAGCAGCAGATCCCGTCGCTGGGAAGCCCAGCTCCGCCAATGCACCAGAAGTCACAGCAACCCTCACCCCTTCTTCTCCCGGCTCCGCACAGCTCAATTAGCCCAGGCTGCCAGGCTGCACTGAGCACACCCCCACCGCCCCACATCTCCCCTGCCGCCGAGACAGCTTTCGCCAATGGAAGGAGTACAAATATATTCATTGGCACCTTATCAGACATGCATGCAAAACTAATTAACATGGGGAGACATGCAAGCTGCCACACAGCCACAAATACACACCCACGAGCATGCACACACACACGCACGCATGCACAAGGCAACCCTTGTCTAGGGGGGACATTCAAAAGGCTTTGTCACTAATTTAGGCATCTGTGCAAGCTCCCCCCCAGCCACAAATACACACCCACGAGCATGCACACACACACGCACGCATGCACAAGGCAACCCTTGTCTAGGGGGGACATTCAAAAGGCTTTGTCACTAATTTAGGCATCTGTCTCAGTCTGGTCTGGTCCTCCTGGCTGGGCTGGAGTTGTGGTTTTTTTCCCACTCTGTTTGACAATGCTGGGAACATGCCCGGAGACCCCTCATTCAAATCACCCCTTGACAATGGTCTCATTGTGTGAGCATATAGAAAAGGGAAAGGATGGGGGAGAAGATGTGGGAGGGGGGTAAGGAATTAAAATGTGAACCCAAGGAAGTGTTTACTAACACAAGCCTCGCAGCTGCCCTGTCTCTCCTCCACCCCCTTCTTCCGTCCCCGGCCGTTCCAATGGCCCAGCCTGTCCCCAGCACGAGGGACAGCGGGATAGCGGAGCAGGAGCACGAGCAGGAGCAGGGCTGCACAGAGGTGCACCGAGAGATGGCAGAAAGGAGGGATGAAGCCTCAGGGCATTCGAGCCCTCAGCAGCAGCGGGCAGATATGGGTTTGGGAAGAGAAGATGGAGCCAGAGATGTCTTGGAGAGGATTAGTGACTTAAAATGTCCTGGGAAGGACATCTTCATGAAGGAGCAAGGGATTTATTGGTATAACCACTCCAAGGCTTTTGAGGCATGGACAAAAAGTGTTTAAACCTGGCCTCGTGGATTAGAGCAAGCGAGCAGACTCGCTGCGCGGTTTGGACTGCTCTCTTTGGTGCTGCTGCCAGGCTCGCTGCAGTGTGAGAAGAAAGGGAGGGAGCAGCAGGGTGTCGGGGCTGGGGGCTCAGCAAACAGACCAGGCTCCCTTCAGGACCCGACTGGCTGCCTATTGCTAGTTATTAAATATCAAGAGGAAAAAAATAGGAAAAAAATGCGCCCCATGCCCTGACCGCCCCCCAGCCACGCCTGGGGAAGGAAATAGCGAAGGTGCAGATGGGGGGTGTTAGCCCCCAGCCTCACCGCGCTTGGCTGGCCTTGGCAGGCACCGTTCAGCTGGAAATGCCCACGAGTCGGCAGAGCAAAGGGAACAGGAGCTGGGGAGGGGGAGAAGATGATGACAACGTTTTCCATATATGCAAATGCATCTGCACAAGACACCCAGGGGGAGACAAAACAAAGAGACCTCAAAGAGGCTGGGTCCGAGACCCGCCTGGCGTTTGCACATGAAGACCTGCACATCGCGACATGCGATGCTGCCCAGAGGTTCCCCCCATCCGAGCAGATATCAGCCCAAAGGAACCAAACCCTCCTGGCTGAGGAGCCCAGCAAAAGCTGCAAATACAAATGCCACAATCCCACATCCTCCTACACAAACAGATGCACCTTAGGAGTACAGAGCTATTCCTGGCCATCAGCTTAGTCAGAGAAGAGAAAAGCTGTGATGCAAACCCCCAAAAAACCCTGCCTCGATGTGGCAGAGGTAGCCCAGCATCCCTGACATTCTTGCTGCAGCTAGATCCACCATCCCGGACCTTTGTTTGGTTTCCGTCAGAGGAAAGCTAAAAGATTTCTGGACATCGCTGTAAACACAGCAGGGCAAAACGTCACACACATACCAAGCACATGCATGACGGCAAAACATTTCCTTTCCACAACCGCAGTGACAAAACAAGTCGCTCGTGCAAACATTTCTGCTTAAAAAAAGGGATGCTACTGCCAAGTAAACAAATCTGTGCTTTTTATCCAAACAAGTGGTTGTGAGCAGTTTTATTGCCACATTCCTCTGCCCCAGTGCACAGGGACAAGCACTCGGAGGGACTCGAGGACAGAGCTGTGGTTTTAATAGGGCAATGGAGACACGGAATGAAATAAAATCCTACAGAGATCAGCTTGCCGGGACACAAGGCTGAGAAAAGCTATTTGACAGTAAAGAGAAACAAGGACACTCATGATTCTGCTCTCATTTCCATGCTGTAAATTTGGGCAGCTTTTACTGAACGCAATTAAATCCTCACTTAGGATTTAACCCTGTGAAGCTGAGACCCACCTCTGGGATCTTCCCCCTAACTTGCTCTGCAGCGGTGTCAGGGGTGGTGAAAGAGTTGAGACAAAAAGCAGGGGGACTAATGGATCCCAGCCAATGTGGCTATTTCAAAGCTCCTTCCAGCTCTGTTTCCTGTTCTTTCTTCACTGATAATTTGCCACTTTGCTTAGGAAGCCTTGGCTGCAGAGGAACGTCAGTACCAGCCTCACAAGCACAGAGATTCAAAGGTGTTTGGGCATCTCTTTACCTCTAACAGGAGCTGAAGACCTGAGTGATCATTCGACACACCCATTCCCTGCTTCTGGGGGCTGATCCTTCCTTTCCAATATCCCAAGGGTCCCAGCATGGATACCGTGCAAGACCCTTGCAAGAAACCACGCAAGACTTCCATTACTAACACCTATTTGACTGTTCTTCACGTTTTACTTTAGTCCGAGACAGTGCATTTCAAGGGCTCTTTTGCTCAGCAGCACCGTTTAACGCTCTGGATTCACAAGCAACAAGTGATAAAACTCCTCACCTCCTTGCACCACATAGGTAAGGTCACCTCTGGACTGCGACCTTAAACCTGTACGTGACTTCCCCCTCAGATGTCAAGAGGTGTAAATCTCAACATCTCATTAACCAGCTCTGCAGATCACTCAGAACAGATTGCCTCACAACATAACTTTTCGGCTGGTCACTACCCACGAACAGATGATTTTACATGACATTTATTCATGCAAATTGCAGAGGCTGTAGTCTGGTTACCCAGCGAGAGCGTAAAAAATTACAGTTTAGATGCATAAATGCTGGCACCATCGTATAAGGCACGATGAGACTGGAAACACATCCCTGGATTTCAAATGCAGCACAACAAAACTTAGAGCGAGTCCTCGTCAGATGGGGGTTTATGAGGAACAGCCCCCCCAAAACGATGCAGGGGAGGCAGAGGAGGGCACGCACAAGGCGGCAGGAGCTACGGAGAAATGAACTTCTCCCGCTGCATGTGCAGGGACCTGCCATGGGGAGAGCACACGCGACATTTTACGTCACTCACAAAGCCTACTCTGTCCAATAAAGTGGGGAAGTAAAACAAAGCGTGGCGGGGCCCTGCCATGGGGAGAGCACACGCGACATTTTACGTCACTCACAAAGCCTACTCTGTCCAATAAAGTGGGGAAGTAAAACAAAGCATGAAATCCAGGCATAAATTAGCATCCCTCTAGTCTGGCTTTATTTGTGCTGCTGCTGCTGCTGTGGATTAGCATCTAGCTGGCTGACAGGCTGATAGGCAGACAGAAACAGGGAGAAATAAAAAAAATAAAGAAAAATCAGTGGATGTCTTTTTTTTCCCTATGGTTCCTGGGATGTCTGCCGTCAAAGTGCAGACAGTGTTCACCCCTTTAGGACCCTTTTCCTGGGAGAGCAATAGGCTCTTCAGGAAAGCAAATCCCCCTGAGATGTTTGTGCCTGCACCCTGCCTAGCTGGCACCCGTCGACTGACTGCAAGCCCAGTGAGAACCTGTCACGCCCTCAGCCAACACCCCTCTGGCATCCTCAGCATCACTCCGGCAGTGTTTCCCTCAGAGAGCCACAGAGCCCCGGGAGCAATTACGGTGCGGGGCTGGGAGACCTTGCGGATGGCACCTCGCTGCAGGCACATGCGGGGAGCAGACGCCCCGGGATTAGCTCTGGATCCTGTTCACCAGCGCTCGGGGCAGCTGCTTCCTTCACTGCTTGCAGCTACGGCTGGGTTTGGTACCTGATCCCAGATGACAGGACCGGGATCTCACACCCGCATCTCCTCTCAGTTTGTGTCATAAATGTGTCACCGCCAGCTCCTCGGGCAGGGGCACCTGCAGAGAGCTTCCACCGGGCTGTCATGCAGCCTCCCGCTCCTCAGGGCTGTGTGGCAAAATGAGTGGCCATCACTAGAGATGTTCCTTTTCCCCAGGCTCGGTGGCTTCATGCCCATCCTCCCTTCCAAGCACATCCACAAAGAGACTACGCTAAAGAGGTGCCGCCGGTCCTGATGGCCACCACCCCAGTCCTTTCCAAACCAGCCAGCCCTGCCAAAGGACACAGCGCTGCCCTAGCAACTTCAGGCAGCAGGGAGGAGCTGGGACACTCAGGGAGGATGATACCGACGTGGTACTCATGCCCAAAGTAGGGTAACAACAACAGCAAACTTGAATGTGTTCAAAACAAACTCACAAAACCCATTTCCACGCTCACTGAGCCATTCATAGCTTGGTTGGGCTCCCAGGTCACAGTAGATCTCTAGTCCCTGCCTGCGACTTAAGGAGCCAAGCAAAGAGCTCAGTTTTTAGGCTATGAAAAGCAAATTTTTAGCTGTTTCAGAGGCGGCCTAGGAAATACAGACTAATTCTGCATAGCTGTAAAGTGAGTCCCTCAGGAGCACAGCACACAGTTCGAACACCCTGGCGTCCCTCTGCCTGCCGATGTGACACTTACGGAGTGGGTCTGATCAGAGGACTCAGGAGTGAAAATTCCCCCGGAATCCCTTCTCAGCAGAGCCCACGCAGCTCCTGGCCCCGCAGCCAAGAGCGCCGGCCCCATTAAGCGCTGGTGCCAGCAATCCTGGGCTGACCCCGGCAGATGGGCTTCGCCTTTGCAGCGGGGAGCAGGCAAAGCCTTGCTTGCAGCAGGCATCCGTGGCCAGCTCTTCATGCCCCATGCCCAAATGGGTCAACACAGGCACAAGGGCACACTGCAGGGCTCCAGGAGCCACAGCTGGCAATAGCCCAAGCAGAGGGGATGTACCTCTGTTCTTCTATCCATCCTCCTCGAGGCTGGAATAAATCCCAGCATCACCATCCTCATCCCCCTGCACACAGCAAGACAGGCCCCTCCACATCCACACACCCACAGAGGCATCTATCGGAACATCTGGTGGTATCAGCAGGGTGACTTCTTCTAGGGACTAGGAAGGAAGGGAAGAAGGGTGAAGACAGTGCAGAAGCCTCAGCCTTTGTCTGCCAGCACTCAGCCATGTTGCATGCTGCCCATTAGGTAGCAGAGACCAGCCACCTTCTACCATGTCCTCCAGTGCTTGTAGCAATAGCTGGCAACCCTTAAACCTCTTGCACTTGGGGATGGAAGGAGGCAGGAGTCTGTCAGAGCCTACAGAAATGCAACGAGCTGCAGGATCATCCCTTTGCAAGGAAACGCTCCCCTAATGGGCTCCCCAGCCAGCACTTATCTACGTGAACCGTTTGTTTCCTCCCCAAGCTCTCAGCTTGCTCTGCCACATCACCCATCCACCTGATTGCAAGCAAAATGAGTCTGATGGGTCCCGGCCTATCACCCGCTCATGAGCCCTCTGTTTCTGCTCTGCTCTTCAGTGCCACACCATCGGGAAGCCCAGCCTGGGGATGGTGCAGGGCCACAGCTGCTTTAAGTGTTTGTACAAGTCCAGACTTGCACACACAGTTTGTCCTTCATTCTGGAGAGCTCCAGTACACTTCTGCGAAAGACGTGTTAGCACTTATACTGGTTACAGCACATTCGGGCAAGCGGCCACTGGGGCCAGGGCGATGTCTATGAATGTATCACAAATGTGCTGAAGGAGCACATTCCCCTGACACACTGGTCCGAGTGGCAACTTGGGACATCTCTGAGCAGCCAGGGGAGTTCCTGAATGGTCCCATGAGGACCCCACAGACACAGAACCTTCTCCTCTGGCTCTCAAGCAAAGACTCCCACAGCAGTGCACACAGTATGTGACCTCGCAAGCAAGGACCAAATACATTTTTAAAGTAATTTTTTTCTCTACTCTTGGCAACAGGGAAGTCAAATGCTGTTTTGAAAGCTGTCCCCAGCTCAACACAGGTCCACACATTGTCCACAGGTACAACTAGTCTGTGTTCATACAGCCTTGTCCCCACCACCTCCACAAGCACGTACACAGATGTGCATCCCTCACATGGTCTCTTACAGAACAGGGTGCCGGGGACCAGCGTCACCAGTTATTACCTTCCAGAGGCTGAAGCACACACCACAGACTTTTGCTTCCAAGTTTCCCTGTGCCCAGGGCCGTAAGACAGTGGCTGGGACCACTCCTGAGAGTCATCAGTACATCTAGTGCCTTAAACAGGACCCAGGCCAGCCACTATCCAACCCAATGTAACCTATGATACTCTGCTTTGTCAGGCTGACGCTCCCTGTTCGGTGGTATGCAGCATCCTAGACTGTCAGCCTTGAACTTTGAATACCAGGAGTCTGGATCCCCAAAACGGCTAAGCCTGACTCCAAAAAACATGAGTATCTGGAGGGACGCCTAAGCCCTACGAAGTCTTTGACTTGTTTTCAGAGTTCTCCCTGCAATGATGACCTCCCTAAATACATTCCTTGTCAGAATTATTTTATTACCTTTATGTGAGAACTGAGACTTACAAACAGCCCTTGATTACAGCTGCTGGGGTTTGCTACAGACCCCCCAAACCCCAAGCTTTGCTCTAAACTCCCTGTGAATCATTCTGATCAAAGTCCAGCCTTGCCAGCTGCTCTTCCACCCAAAAGGCACCTGCCCTTGAAAGCAGGAGAGTAGAAGAAGGGA
>NW_010433686.1:2601-3217 GCF_000710305.1 Buceros rhinoceros silvestris | reverse complement strand
AGAGTAGAAGAAGGGGGGAAGGCTGCAAAACAGCCGTTTCTGGGACTATAAATTGAAACAGGAGGAACAGCCCCAAACGTCTCTCCTACCCTTGGTCAGCAGCAGCAGCTGCTACTTGTGAAGCTCCCACTAAATTTGTCCGAGTGAGAGACAGAGGAAGAGGCACGTTGCTCCTGCCTTGCTAGATTTTCTGCCAAGCCCGTCAGCAAGGCATGCTCGGCCGTGTCCGCCCGGTGCGTGCAAACCTGGCCTGACACCCTCTCCTTTGTGGGCCTCCCTGGACCCCTCCCGCCGCCTCCCGCCGCCCTCCCTAAATCACAGAGCCAGCAGCATCACTCGCAAGGTGCTCGCCGTGCCAGCGGCAGCAAAGGCGCGCTCCTCGCAGCCTGCCGGCCCCAGGCCTGCTGCCAACACCATCCCGACATGGGGCACGCAGGCAAAAGAGCTGCCGGAGGAATCCACGCCAAGCGGCGCTGAGCACGACCTTTCTGCTTTACAATGGTAACCTGAATCCTAAATACTGGATTTCTAGGCACGCATTAAAGCCATGAGACAATGGAGACGGCGAGGCTGGGGCTGGCTGCAAGCCCGCTCCCCCATGGGCCCCCCCACGGCC
>NW_010433686.1:483-2501 GCF_000710305.1 Buceros rhinoceros silvestris | reverse complement strand
GGCTCGCCGTGGGCCCCGCCAGCGCCCGATGTTTCCCGTTTCCTTCTTTTTCCGCCCTGGCAGATAAGCAAAGTCCCCCTAAGCCCGGAGGCAGGTGCGTGCACAAGCTCACCTGTGACTTGGGGACTGTGCACGACTCACCCCCCATGGAAGGTGGATGCTCGAGAAGACCCAGAGAGGTGGTTGTCCTCCTCTCTCATTGGCTCTCTCACACGAGCATTGCTTCTCCTTTAATTGGTTTCATTCATAGCGGCCCTTTGCTAAATGTAATTATGCCAGGCTCTCTCCATCTGTCTGCATTCAGGAAGAGCCATTGCTCTCGGTGTTTTTATTTTCAATCTTCGTTTCTGCATTAATCCCCACTCTGCAGCTCGCATGCACAACAATGTCCAGGGCCTCCTGAGGACAGACAGGCACCGAAATGATGAGCAGGATTTGTCCCTGGGTCTCTCCTGGCCGGAGGACATCTTTTCACGGGGAAAGCCCCATGCCTCAGTCGCTCTCTGTAACCACCTCCATCTCTCAACAACACCTGCACAAGCCAGTCCTTCTGCAGACACTCCGGAGCTGTCTGGGAGCCCAGGCGGGAGGAGATAGCCCGATCTGGGCTACACCCACAGACACGGAGGTATCTCTGCCCTGTCTTCCCAAGCCCGGTACGTAAAGGTAGCAAGATGTCTGCTCGAGTTGACACGGCCCGCTTTTCACGTGAAGGCAGCATTCCATCCTAACGCGCTCATTTTCCTACCCAGGAATGCAGACGAGGTGAACACGGCTGAGCCCAGGGATTAGCAACCCTCAGCTCTGCAAGGGCAGCTCGTATCTGCGCGGCTGAGGCTGCGAAGCGCCTAACGCACCCAGAAGCACTTAATCCCTTGGGGTACGTTACCGAGGTCCTCACACCTTCCTCAGCCAGGGTAGGTAGAACCTGGGGGGAAAGACAATGCTGGAGGAGCTGCTGGTTTATCGAGAGACCAAACCCAGCGACACAGATCCTGGGCAACCAAGCACCATCTGGTGACCGCTGGCTCCCGACACAATAGCCCACGTTGGCATGTTTATGATAGAGACCAGAGGCAGATTCCCATTATCCCCGTCAGATCCTGTGATGTGGTTTCGGGAGAAGGACCACGAGAAGCAGATGGGATGGCAGAAGAGAACAGAATGCAGCGAGACAGACAGACAGGAGAGATTTATACGAAGCTAAAGCACATACCCATAAACATGGGATAAGTAAATAGCATGTAAGTATGAAATTAAATGCGGGGAATCCATGGCATCCAGTAATCAGTCAAATATCTCCTTCCCCTCTTTCTCCGTTTATCACCGGCATTTTAAAATTAGATATTTATGCCAATAAGTAACCCAGGTGTATATTGTAACCCTGCAAATATTTGCTGGGATCTGAGAGATTCGTCCCGACAGACAATTCATTTTTACAGTTATTTTTGGACTCCCAGCTTTCGTGGAACACCGGCTCTCTGTGTTGGATTTTATGCCCCTGAAATGTATTTACAATGCATGGCATCTGAATCGTGCATTACACACTTAAATCATCGCTTTTCATTCATCACTTAAAAAAAAAAAATATTGCAATATCCTGAAGCTCCAACTACTCAAATTCAAAATATTTCTGCTGCGTTTTGGGGGTAATGCTGTAAAATAATGTCGCGTTTTTAGATAAAGGAGGGAAAACTGATCCTGAGGAATATGGATTCCCAAGGTCTGGGAAGAAGGAGATTTTGGATTTTGCACTATGATACATGAGAATAAAATTTAAAAAAATTAAAAGCTGAAAATCCCACAAAGGTTTATTTTCTAAACATGAAGACAGAAATATTTTGTCACTTAAACAAAGGGAGGAGGGCGGGGAAGGCTCCGCATCCCTGCCTTGCTCTCTGCAACGGACAAATACTATCAGAAACAAAAAGCGTGGCATAGTTAGCAGGAGCGAGCCCAGCGCTTTAGATTTAATGATATGTATTTAAGTTCCTTTTAGGGGAAGCCTCCTGCAATTG
>NW_010433686.1:0-352 GCF_000710305.1 Buceros rhinoceros silvestris | reverse complement strand
GTGCCCGCGATGTTTGGGGGGGGGGGGAGAAAAAAAATCTTGGTTTTAAAGGCTTCTGTCATTGTTGCCTATGAGGTGAAGAGAAAAGCGCTTTCTTTGTCATCCGGGGGTTTGTGGCAACACCTTAATGTGTCCTTTTCATAGGTGAAGGAAGACGCCCAAAGCAGCCGCGTGCCAATGCGCTCCCCCCCGCCACCGGCAAAAATAAATAAATGGAGGGACGCGGCGACGGCGGCCATCGTAATCCCCCGGCAAAGCGGTGGCGGCGGCGAGGATGGTCTGGCGGGGGTAAATATCGCACGTCTCCTGCCAAACCCCGCGTGGGCTATTGTCCCGCCACCCCTTTTAGATG
>NW_010433685.1:632-1148 GCF_000710305.1 Buceros rhinoceros silvestris | reverse complement strand
CCAAACCCAGCTGTTGCCCCGCATCCAGCTGTTCCCCATTCCAGCGGTTCCCCTGCATCCAGCTGGTCCCCATCGCTGTATCCAGCTGTTCTCCAGTCCCCTGTATCCAGCTCTTGCCCTGCATCCAGCTGTTCCCCCATAGCCAGCTGTTCCCCATCCCCCGCATCTAGCTGTTGCCCGCATCCGGCTGTTCCCCATCCCTGTATCCAGCTGTTCCCCATACCCCGTATCCAGCTGTTGCCCCGCATCCAGCTGTTCCCCATTCCAGCGGTTCCCCTGCATCCAGCTGGTCCCCATCGCTGTATCCAGCTGTTCTCCAGTCCCCTGTATCCAGCTCTTGCCCTGCATCCAGCTGTTCCCCCATAGCCAGCTGTTCCCCATCCCCCGCATCTAGCTGTTGCCCGCATCCGGCTGTTCCCCATCCCTGTATCCAGCTGTTCCCCATCCCCCGTATCCAGCTGTTGCCCCGCATCCAGCTGTTCCCCCTCCCCTGCCTCCACCTGCTCCCCTCCCTCC
>NW_010433685.1:0-334 GCF_000710305.1 Buceros rhinoceros silvestris | reverse complement strand
CCCAGATCCAGCTGTTGCCCCGCAGCCAGCTGTTCCCCATTCCAGCTGTTCCCCTAGCCAGATGTCCCCATCCCCCCACATCCAGCTGTCGCCCTGCATCCAGCTGTTTGCAGGCATCCAGCTGTTCTCCATTCCAGCTGTTCCCCCGCATCCAGCTGTTCCTCATCCCTGTATCCAGCTGTTCCCCATTCCCCCGCATCCAACTGTTCCCCATTCCAGTTGTCCCCCATTCCAGCTGTTCCCCCCGTATCCAGCTGTTCCCCTGTATCCAGCTGTTCTCCCGTATCCAGCTGTTCCCAGTCCCCCCTATCCAGCTGTTCCCAGTCCCCCCATA
>NW_010433684.1:1301-3763 GCF_000710305.1 Buceros rhinoceros silvestris | reverse complement strand
GTCAAGGGTTAGGGCTGGGCCAGGCACTAGAGAACTGAGAGACGCTCTCCAGTACCGTAAAGAAACTGGAGGCAATCTTAGACTTGAGCATTGTATGAGCATTGCATTACATCCCGTGGAGGACTCGACTGACTTTCTGCCGTGCGTAAGGATATGCAAGGGCTAACCTCTGTAGTTAAGGACTGATAGAAGTTCTGGTGTCAGTTCAAATTAAAAAAAAAACCCCAAACCACCCCAACTATAGGATCCGTCTAATCTCAGAGAAATAATGTCAAGGGTTAGGGCTGGGCCAGGCACTAGAGAACTGAGAGACGCTCTCCAGTACCGTTCCCCACCTCCCTCCCCAAGGAGGAAGAGAAAGGGAATACGGGAGAGAGAGACTTGGGGACTGGAAAACTAGAACTGCTTTAATGACAATAAGAGCAATAAAATCACCTGTCTACAAATATATACAGAACCAAGAGACAACCCAAACCGCACCCCTCTCCCACCCTCACCCATCCCCCGATGGCAGTCACGTCAGCGTCACCACTGATGACGCTGGAGGGTACAGTGGAGAGCCCCTGGCTGGAAACATCTGTCCCGGCTGCTGGCCCGGCCTTGGTTTTGGCAGCTCCTGGCGCCTGGCTCTAGTTGTGCCGGCGGGGTGGCCTCTTGGGGGGCTGGGAGGCATCCTGGTTGCTGCCGGCCCTCCTCTTTGGTGCCCGCCTTCGCCCCCCAGGGGAGCGTGTGCTGCCCTGGCTGGGAGCGGAGGGACCTTCCACAGCCTGCCCTGTATCCTCCCGCAACTCTTCTTGCTCCCCGTGGGTGGCAACGGGGGCATTGGCGGGGCTGGTGGGAACGCCGGAAAGCCCAGCAGTTGAGTTGCTGGGGTGCTGCTCTTCTTCACCGCCAGCAGCGCTACTGGAGAGGGCTGGCCCGGGGCCAGGAGACCCGCTTTGGAACGCAGCAGGATTGGGGGCAGCCACGGGGCCGTCCTCCTGCTCCTCGGCAGCACGGCTGTCGTTGAGGCCCAGGAGACGGTGGGCCTCCCTGCTGCAGCGCTGCACGGCGACGCTGATAATCTGCCGGACGAATGCTGCCGCGCGGCTCTGGAGGCTGACCTGTAGCAGCCGGACCAGGACCTCTTCATCGAGCCCAAAGAGGCCCAGGACGGTCAGGATGAGGTCTTCCATCACGTCTGCTGTTGAAGGCTGCTCTGCAAAAATGAGCCGCAGCTGGTGTTGCAGCCAGGGCAGGAAGCGTTGGAGGAGCGCTGGGTGCTCATTGAAGAGGGACGCCCAGGTGTCGGGCTGAAGGCCACCCACTGGAGCCCTGGGCGCTGCCTCCACTGCCAGCAGTGGGGGTGTTACGGGGTGAGGCGGGCTGTGCGTGGCTGGGTGCGTGGGTGCTCCTCCTGCCTGGCGGGGGCCAACCGACGCTGATGCCAGCCGGGACGGTCTGACAAGAACCTCTTTGAAGTCACTGTCTGACCGCACCGCATGCACAATGGATCGCACCCTCCTCTTACAGAGGGGGCACTCGGGCTTGTTCGTAGCCCACCGCAGGATGCACCGGTAACAGAACCGGTGCAGGCACGGCCTCACGTAGGCGGCATCATCCCAGCTGTCCAGACATACTGGGCAGCGGTCCTCCCCCTCCGCGGCCATGCTCTCTGCTCACTGCGGTGGGCTGGAGAGAGCTGGTGGTGACAAGCCGCTCCCTCTCTTTGGCACTGCAGCAGACGGTGTCGCACTAGGGAAGGAAAGAGAAGACACAGTCATGGGCTGGCCTGGGGAGGGCCAGAAGAAACGCCCAGGTGCCTCAAGATGGAAAGCCTCCCTGCTGCCCAGGGTGAGGGGTCCCCTCCCAGCTCACCTCTGCTGCTGTGTCCAGTGGCCCGTACCTGGCAGGGCCAGGGATAATCCTCTGATGGCTCTGGTGTCCCGCGCAGAGACCTGGAAGGATCAACTCCCCAGCGAGAACACCAGCACCTCAACTTCACACAGCACTCCAGCCTTGCGAGCTGCTCAGCTGGAGTGTGGGCACAAAGCCGCTGCCCGGGACTCGGTGCCTGGATACCAGCAGCAAGGAGCGCCCGGTCCATTGCTAGGTGACAGCCCATCCTTGGTGACAGCAGAACCCACCAATCAGGGACGGCACAAGGGGCTGTCCTTGCCCACAGCGCTTGCCCCGGGAGTGCTGCGGCCCCAGCACACACGTCTGGGGTTACTGCAGCGCCACTGTCCCTCTCCATCCCCCCGTCGCTCGCTGGTGCTCGGTGTTGGTGTTTTGCGCCTGTCGCTGAGGCCTCAGCGCTGTCTTCCCAGGGCCCCGTCAGTTCGCTCTGGCCATGGCAGGCATCTCCAGGCGCCTGTGTCAGGAGGGTTCCCTCCGTGACTGTGGGCGTGACCCCGGCAGGCCCGGGAAGCAGCCCAGCTAAGCCTGCTGTCAGTCAGCAGCAGGAGGCGGGTTGTTTGGGC
>NW_010433684.1:0-1044 GCF_000710305.1 Buceros rhinoceros silvestris | reverse complement strand
GAGGCGTGTTGTGTGGGAGGAGACAGAGAGGCTGTGTCAGTAGGTGATGGATTGGAGAGCCGGCTCATCTCTGGGCGGGAGAGTGAACTTGAAACCAATCCAAGTAAGGCACGTGAAGTAAACACTGCACTGGAACAGTATAAGGCAACGTGATAAGAGAGAAACTGCGCACTTTCTTTAGCACTTGCTTTAGCGCTTTCTTTCCAATAAAGGCTTGGTGTGCACACAAGCTGTTGTCACGTTGTCTGTCCCGACCGATCGCGACAATTGGTGCCCCCAACAATTGGTGCCCCCGACAATTGGTGACCCGACAGATGAGGCTGCAGAGGAGTGGGCTGCGGCGAGGTGCAGCCGGGGATGGAGCTCGGTGGAGCGATACAGCAGCGGGGAGTCTGCTTTCGTCTGGACCTGAGATTTGTACGTGTGGGTTATCAGGTGAGCCGCCGAGAACATAACGATGGGTCAGGAAACGACCCGAAACGAAGCATCAGTGGTGATGGCGACATGTTTGCTATCAGGGAGTTTAGGTTCTCTGTCGGTATTGTATATATTTGTACATATTTATTTTCATTGTTATTATTTTGATTAAAGCAGTTTTAGTTTTCTTTTCCAATCTATCAGTCTCTCTCCTTTATTCCTTTTCTCTTCCCCTTTGGGAAGGGAGAAGCGTTAATAGAGAGCATCTGGCATTTGTCTAGTGGCCAGCTGTTAAGGGTCGAGGGACTGAGGTAATAATAACTTTAATAACTCCTCGAATCCTTAACAATTCCTTCTGTTCTGAATAGAAAGAGGAGTTGAAAGGGGAAGGAAGAAATGCACACCTCGGTCTGCGTTCATAAAAAAACCGAAAGAAACTTTTAATAAACAATAAAACTACTTTATACATATGCTCGAACCGAGAAAAAAGGAAAAAACCGAAGAAGCGAAGGTTTACTCAAACTGCTGTTTTTCAAGGCCGGTGCTCCGGGCAGTTCTGTTCTGGTAGCATCCAGCTCTTTGGCAGGCAGCCAACGGCAGTGCCTGGCCTTGGGAGCCGCTCTCGGC
>NW_010433683.1:0-4025 GCF_000710305.1 Buceros rhinoceros silvestris | reverse complement strand
GACTCACGCTTCTGGCTGTCTGACTTTCGTCTTCTTCCAGCTGCGGGAGTACAAGGTGGTCGGGCGATGCCTGCCCACGCCGAAATGCACGACCCCTCCTCTCTACCGCATGCGGATCTTTGCTCCAAACCACGTTGTCGCCAAATCCCGGTTCTGGTACTTCGTTTCTCAGCTGAAGAAGATGAAGAAGTCTTCTGGAGAGATTGTGTACTGTGGCCAGGTGCGGGATTAAAAACCTAAAAAAAGCGAGAGATTTGTAAGGAATTTCAACTGGTATATGCAGAAGGAGTTTATATGAAGTGCTGTTATTGAGGGCGAGGTTGAAATTCATTTATCTTCGGTTGCTGTGAATCTTGAGTGACAAATTCATTTTGTCAAAGTGGCAGTAAATGTCTAGTAAGCTAAAAAGAAATTTAGACCCCAGCACTTCAGAATTATGAACTGTGCCACTAGCAGCACCAGACAGTGCTGCTGTCTGGTTCTTATGCTTCTTTCATTGTGGAATATACCATTTAAGTGTAATCTGGCCATTCCTAATCCTTAGAAAGGATTTGTATGCTTAAACTCATCTGTTTTGCTACTTAAAGGACGTTCTTTAGAGTTGAAATCTTGTGTGTATTTTTCTTTCCATACTGAATTACTAAAACTCTTCATTTTGAATTGCTAAGTCTTGAATGTAGCTATGTTGCTCTGGGGAATGAGAGAAAATAAATTGTTTTTGAGAACAGAACTTACCATGATGGTTTCATTAGAGCTCTAAAATATTTATTCTTAAATTTGAAAAATCTTGATGATGTACTATCTCTAAATACTTTTGTCTTCTTGTGTAATTCCAGGTGTATGAGAAGTCCCCTCTGCGGGTAAAAAATTTTGGCATTTGGTTGCGCTACGATTCCCGTAGTGGAACTCACAACATGTACAGGGAATACAGGGATTTGACCACCGCTGGTGCTGTCACTCAGTGCTGTAAGTACACATAACTGTCTCAGGTCTGAAATGGTGGGACCAGTATATAAGCACAAGATAAAATCTTAAACTGGCGCATAAAGTGTGCTGACCTGATCCATCATAAGGTAACTGAAACACTGGAAGAATGAAGTGGGGAGTTCCTGGAGAGGTCCATAGATGTTTATGTATGACGTATGTGGTATCTTATTCGTTAGCACTCTTTATAACAGTGTCTCTAGCTGAAAAATATTCCCATTTCACCTTGGTGTCACTTTCTACAATTCTAGTAGAGTGTTGATACACAAACTGAGAGTTTCATGACCTTTTAGGTGCTGTATATATTCTTGCACTATATGTATTGTTTTAAAATAATATGAGTAGATCTTCACAATACGGAGAGAATATTTGAAATACTGTGTAGAAGAATCTGACCTTTGGAGAGCAAGTAAAAAAGAAATCATAGGGGGAAAAAAAAATCTGTGTTCCTCCAAGATCTCATGGCCCCGTGGTTCAGGGAGAATTAAAGGTTGTCCTGATTTCATTCTATGATGTGAAGTACTTGAGGGGTAGACCATTTGTGTAGGTGATGCTGTTGATTCTTGAATCTAGAGATAGTATAGATGCTACAGAATGCACATAAAAACCCAAAGAATATTGTTCTTAATAATGATATTCTTGTCATGTGTGCAAATATTAAACGTATCTTGTCGCCTTTCAAAAGCTGAAGTGCTGTTGAAAGTGAAATTTAAGGTTCTACATTAACTTACCACAGTTCCTGTTAACATACTGAAGGACTGCTTGAGAGATCCGAGAACTTAGTTTGTCATGATGCGATGACTTTGGTACCTTTATCCTCAGTAACACTTTTGACGGGTAAGGTTTTAAATGGGTGTGCTGGATCTTCATGGGAAGCATTGTGAGCACAGTAGTGTTTCAGCAGGCATACCGTGTGGAACTAGCTGTGGACATCATGATCTGAAGGCAGTGGTTTGTGCTGTGACAGGGAGGAACTGTCAGGTAGCCCATGTACAGATGGCTTCCTCCTGTTCTGAAGGCCTCATTATGCAGGCTAAATATCAATTCACATTTCCACCTCTTGTCAACTTTAAGAAAATTAAGGATAACCTCAGATCCTGCCTTTACTTGCACCTTCGTTTTGGAAGGAGAATGTTTTTGAAGTTCACATGTGCTCACGGTATTTCAGTGTTGATTCTGAATCAGTTTTCTTATGTAAAAGATGAAGCAGTTCCACATAGATTACTTCTCTAGGCGTGTACCTTCTGGAAGTCGAGGAAGAAGATGATGATGCTTTTTGGGGGGAGTTTGTTATGAGTTCTTGAAAGAATTGCTGCTATGTGTTGGGTCTGAGATATTTCTGCCATCACTTCAGACACTAAAACCAGTATGATTAAGTAGAGTTGATCAGAAATTTTAAAAGTTAAGGTTTATTTTTAATGAGTTCTATTGTTACAGACCGCGACATGGGAGCTCGCCATCGTGCCCGTGCTCACTCTATTCAGATCATGAAAGTTGAGGAGATTGCTGCTAGCAAGTGCCGTAGACCAGCAGTCAAGCAGTTCCATGTAAGTGGAGTAACACTTCATTGGCCAGTGGGTCCCATCTGAGTTTGAGCTGGAAAGGGGGGGAGCTCCCTTGTCTGGTACAGGTTTGCTTAGCGGGGAAAAATAGGGAGGGAACCAAACTTGCATACATACGTTTACAATTATGTTCTGTTACTGTCAAGCCTTTTAATGGTAGAACTGTTTGAAATAAAGTATTATTTTGCAGAAAACTTGCCTTTAACAGGCATTTCTTTCAAAAAGAATTGCAAAACTTAGGGCATCTGTTAGCTCCTCTGAAGTACATATAACCTGTGGATGCTTTGCTTCTCTACACATACCTTAGCAGTCAAATGTAGCTTAGCTGTTACTGCAGACTGTTGTTAATCTCTTATCTCCATCAACGTTGAAACATTTTTCTTGCAGGATTCTAAAATCAAGTTCCCTCTGCCGCACAGAGTTCTGCGTCGCCAGCACAAACCACGTTTCACCACCAAGAGGCCAAATACCTTCTTTTAAATATGAAAAGTTGCTGTCAACTCTGTGGTGTAATAAAGGTCTTATTTGAACCTTTGACTCCCAGTTGTCTTCTGGAAATGGTGTCCTGGATATGTGTGAGTCCCCCTTCCCACTCTTATTTTCTGTAAACTCTTGGCAGCGTACTATCTTGAGCTCTGATTCCCGTGAAGCGCATGAATGTTTCAGGTGCTGACTTAAAGTACCAAAATGATAAAAAAAAATGCTGCATTCACTTTGTCCTTCAGGCACTCCGGATAAATACAGTTGAATTCTGGAAGAAGGCTGCTGTTTGTACCTGGAGGAGAACTCAAACTGGTCAGCTGTCAGAATGAAGACCTCATAACTTCAGTTAGACTACCTTTAAGCTTTTCAAGGTTTTCTAATTCAAACCTTTCCAAGGGTGTTACGACACACCGTTCTGAGTTAACTCGTGTCCATGCAGAGGTGCCTGCACCTAGGAATGGAAAGTGAGGAAGGGCTTGGCAGGCTCATCCGTGATACTAGACCAGTTGGTCTGATGACAGTTAATTTTTGTATTGGGGTGTGCCAGCTTTGTGATTACTGCCTGGTGCTCTGCTTTGTGCAAAACTGCCTGACTTGTTGCACACTGGGTTAACAGACCCTGTTTTGGGGATGACAGCTCTGTGTCTGCCTTTGCACGCATCGTCTCCCTGGTGAATCGGTTCAGGCAGTTCATCTGTCCCAAACGATCTGAAAGGGGGATTAATTTTGACGTGGTCTCCCAGTTGCCAGGGAGGGGAAGTTATAATGCAAAACGTTTGCACAAGCTGGAGGGTCCTGCATGGAGTCCCACCAGGGTGGTAATAATGTCACCTGTAAGACCTTGTATTTTGGAAGTTTTTAAGTGAAAGAACAATGTAGCATAAAACCAGGCCTCAGATGTCAGTTCGTAGAACCCAGGGCGGCGGGGCGGAGAGGAGCTCGTTATGGGAGCCAGTGCCAGCACGGCCAGCCTGGAGACGCCAGCTCTGTCCTGGA
>NW_010433681.1:1547-3354 GCF_000710305.1 Buceros rhinoceros silvestris | reverse complement strand
GTTTTAGGGGGATAAATCCAGACTTCAGGGGGGAAAATCCACATTTTAGGGGCAAACCCAAGATTTTAGGGGGCAAATTCCACGTTTTAGGAGAAAATTCCATATTTTAGGGGGAAAATCCAGATTTTAGAGAAAAAAAATTGATGTTTTAGGGGGAAAATCCACATTTTAGGGAAAAAAATTCCAGATTTTAGGGGGGGAATCCACATTTTAGGGGAAAATCTACATTTTAGAGGGAAAAATCCACGTTTAGGGGAAAATTCCACATTTTAGGGAGAAATCCCACGTTTTGGGGGGGAAATTCTCCTCCAAACCCACAAATTGGAGCTTTTCTTCCCTAAAAAGGTTTTTGTTTGGGGGTTTTTTGCCCTAAAAAGGGAACTTTTTCCCCAAAAAAGAAACATTTGTGTGTGGAAACGAGCCTGAACATGCAACACGCTTGGGAATGACACGTGTGTGCGTGATGTGCTGGGCACACACGACACACATGTGCATGACGGGAATTGGACACACAACATGTGTGTACACGACGTGGGACACGCCAACATGCAGCACACACGTGTGCACAGCATGTAGCGTCTTCAGCAACACTCGATACGGACACAACACGCATGTGTGTGATACAGGACATGCCGATGTGCACCACACGTGTGTGCGCAGCATGTCACGTGTTCAGCAACATTCAATATGAACTCACAGCACACGTGTGCATGATATGGGACACGCCAAAGTGCACCACATGCGTGTGCGCAGTGTGTAACATGTTGCGCAACACCCGATTTGAACACACAACACACGTGTGCATGATATGGGACACGCCAACGTGCACCACATGCGTGTACACAGCGTGTAACACGTTCAGCAACACTTGATACGGACACACAACACGCGTGTGCACAATACAGGACACGCCAACGTGCACCACATGCGTGTACACAGCGTGTAACACGTTCAGCAACACTTGATACGGACACACAACACGCGTGTGCACAATACAGGACACACCAACGTGCACCACATGTGTGTGCGCAGCGTGTAACATGTTCAGCAACACTCGATTTGAACACACAACACGCATGTGCACAATACAGGACACGCCAACGTGCACCACACGCGTGTACGCAGCGTGTAACAGCACTCGGCATAGACACACAACACGCGTGTGCGTGCAACGGGACACGCCAAGGTGCACCACACGCGTGTAACGTGTGCAGCAGCACTCGACACGCGTGTGCACGTGGGTCAAACCAGCCCTGGGGGCGGCGGGAACGAGGCCACGGGAAGGGGCGGGGGCTGGGCTGCGATTTTATTGGTCCAGGAGTGAGGGGTGGCCTCGCCCCCCCGGGGATGGGGACAAGGGGGACAAGGGGGACCAGGGGGACAGGGGGGACAAGGGGGGGACAATGGGGGATGCTGGGGACCATGGGGACAATGAGGACGACAGGGACGATGACAATGGGGACAACGGGGACAACAGGGATCATGGGGAGGGGCTGGGGACGATGACAAGGGGGACAATGGGGATGATGGGGACCACGGGGACGATGGGAGACGATGGCGTTGGGGACAATGGGGGTGATGGGAACACCAGAGATGACGGGGACACGGGGTTGGGGACGATGACAATGAGGTTGGGGACGATGGGGACAACAGGGGATGGGCCCGGTGACGACGGGGCCGCCAGGGGCAGTGAGGACAGCGGCGGTTGGTGACCACGACGGCGGGGACCGTGACGATGACGAGGACAGTCCTTCTGCCCAGTGCCTCGATTTACCTGTGAGCAGAAGCCGAGAACACATGAGCTGAG
>NW_010433681.1:393-1390 GCF_000710305.1 Buceros rhinoceros silvestris | reverse complement strand
CTCCACCCAACCCCTGGTGGGTTGGGGGTTTTCTTGAGGTTCCCACCCCCCAACTTCCGCTTACAGCCAGCAGCCGTTGTCGTCGGCCATCTTGGGTGCCTCGGTGGGGATCACCAGCTCCTTGAAGTCATCCACCCGGAAGACCCAGCGGCCCGGGACGTTGACGTTGGAGGTCTGGGTGATGTTGATGATGGCGGCGCTCTGGGAGCCGGGGATGTTGAAGAAGTGGGTGTCGTCGCCGCTGTTGAAGCCAGCCTGGAAAGGAGGCCAAGATGGAGGATGCGAAGGGTTAAGGCCAACCCCGCGGGGGACAGCCTGGTGGTGTTGGGCCCAGGAACCGTGGTGGGTTGACCACCGAGCTCGGGTGGAGATGGTGGTGACCCCCCCCAAGCTGTTATGGACGACCTCCAGCCTTCATCATCATCATCCCCAGGAGATGGTGTGGAACAACCTCCACCATCATCATCCCCAGGAGATGGTGTGGGCCAACCTTCAACCTCCGCCATCATCATCCCCGGGAGATGGTGTGGGCCAACCTTCAACCTCCGCCATCATCATCCCCAGGAGATGGTGTGGACCAACCTCCACCATCATCATCCCCAGGAGATGGTGTGGACCAACCTCCACCATCATCATCCCCAGGAGATGGTGTGGGCCAACCTTCAACCTCCGCCATCATCATCCCCGGGAGATGGTGTGGACCAACCTCCAACCGTGAGCAGAAACCTGGTGGTTTTCCCCCAGACCCACGTGGGCCACCGCTGCCATCGTTGTCCCCTCAACGATGGGGCCACCTTGCAGCCTTGGAGGAACCTGGTGGTGTCCCCCCAGAACCACCATGGACCAACCTGTCTTCAGCGTTGTCTTCTCCTGGATGGGCCAAACTCCTTCCTTGAGTGTTTCTTGACCCCCAAAACCATCGTGGGCCAAAGCTCCACCTTGGGCCAACCCCATGGTGTCCCCCAACCCCCCACTCCTGCTCCACCTCCTCCCAGTT
>NW_010433681.1:0-268 GCF_000710305.1 Buceros rhinoceros silvestris | reverse complement strand
CCCCCCCTCCTGCTCCACCTCCTCCCAGTTCCTCCACCCCCTCCATCCCAGCTGCCTCCAGCCCCCACCTACGTGGGCCGGGGTCCCTCCCAGCCCCGTGTTGGCGTCCCCATCACTGGCCGTCCCTGTGGTCCACTGGATGTCCCAGTAGTTGAGGATGGCGAAGGCCAACTTGCCGTCGGTGGTCAGGAGGGCTTGGAAAGTGTTGCCCTGTGGGGAGGAGGTGACGTCACTGGGGGTGGGATGAGCAGCTGGGGGTGGGGGTGGG
>NW_010433680.1:652-884 GCF_000710305.1 Buceros rhinoceros silvestris | reverse complement strand
ACCAGGGCCCCGACCCGTGTCCTGGCTCCCTTTCCTCTGTCCCTGGCTCCATGTTGTCGGGGGGTCCGTCCCTGCAGCTGGTGAGGGGGAGGAGGTGCCTGCGCCCTGGCCTGTGGGGGAAGGAGACTCCACTTAGACCTTCTGGACTGTCCCCACTGTCCCCTCCGTGTGTCCCAGCTCTCTCCCAGGAGAATTATCACAGCAGGGACCCCACGTCCCTGCCCAAGTCACC
>NW_010433680.1:0-317 GCF_000710305.1 Buceros rhinoceros silvestris | reverse complement strand
CTGCACCGACTACCAGGCGCGGCGCCTCCGCATCCGCTACGGCCAGACCCGCAAGATGCTGGACAAGGTGAGGCCGAGCTCAGGGGCTGGCAGGGGATGATGATCGGGGCGGAGGGGGTGTGTGGCTTGTGTCACCCCCCCGCCCTACCCCGTGCCACCCTGGGGCCGCAGGTGGAGTTCGTGCACATGCTGAACGCCACCATGTGCGCCACCACCCGCACCATCTGCGCCATCCTGGAGAACCACCAGACCCCCGATGGCATCCGCATCCCCGACAAGCTCCGAGACTTCATGCGCCCCGGTATGACCCCCCCCAT
>NW_010433679.1:0-416 GCF_000710305.1 Buceros rhinoceros silvestris | reverse complement strand
CTCAGGTCACACAATGTGCAGTCATTGAGCGGAGGCTTGAGCTCCATCCTAGAGTTCATGGCTCAGCCATTTTGCCAACCAAACAATGGAACAACTTTCCATGACATTCCCTTCTGATCATCTGCGGGTGGAGAAGACCTTGCTATGTGTTAGGGGAAGAAGATGGCAGTGCTGGCCCCGTGGGCAGTGGTGGGAGGGCAGGTTGACACGTACCTCTGAGCACGGCTATGGATGTTGGCCAAGCACCTACCGCCTGCTGTACAAGCAGGCTGTGCCCAGGCAGGAGGAGCAGCTCAGCACCCTGGGAGCACCAGGAGTGCTTGAGAACCTCTAACCCACCCTCCCCTTCACTGATGAGCAGTAGGAATGTGAAGGGCTGGGAAGGTGTGAGCTCAGGTACCCATCAGCCCCCTGCA
>NW_010433678.1:0-2155 GCF_000710305.1 Buceros rhinoceros silvestris | reverse complement strand
GAGGAGCTGGAGTTTGCCAGGAACGGTGTCCGGGTGAGTGCCTGTTCCTCCCGGCCAGCCGCGGTGGTGCAGCCCCCGAGCAGCTTTCTACGCTTTGGGGTCCCTAGAGCCTCGCAGGAAGAGGGGGGGAAGCGGTTTCTTACGGTGATGGTGTTAATGAGAGTGAGCCCTGCCCTTGTCCCACCTTGGGTGCTTCCAGGGGCTGGCTGGGATCCTGCCTGTTAATGGCAGGAGGTGTCCCACTGGCTTCTTGCTGTGGGTCTGCAGGGCCGAGGAGCAGCCCTGGTACACAGGAGCAGCAGCATCCCCTTCTGCCTCTCCCAGGGGAACTAAACCAAGCAGGCACTGGGCAGGGGCTGGTGACGGGAACACACAAAGGCTGGGGCCGAGGGCTGTTTCAGCCCTGCTCTGGGCTCCCTGGGAAGGGGGGGACATGCAGCCAGAGTTGGGAACCTCTGGGGGATGGAGGACGGCTGCTCTGTGTGTGTGTAGGATCCAGTGAAGTCTTGAAGGCCCTGAGGTGACGATCTGGGGCTTCATCTCTGCATCCTGGTATAGCTCTGGGATAATTAGCTTCAGGCTGTGTTCTCTGGTTGGTAGGCTTTCTGTGTTGGGTGCCCAGCTTGGGTGCCTGGAAGTGCTGAGAATAGACCCAGTTCTTGCTGTTTCTGCTCCCTGGAGATCCAGGGTCCCTGCTCTTGGCAACGTGTAAATGTGTAGATGTGTAAATGTGGAGAGCCTGAATTGTCCTCCAAGTTCCTCAGCGTCTCAAGCTGGTCTGCGCTCAGATCTAATGATGGAGAGCGCGTCCATCTCCGTGCTCCGTCAAGGCCCTTTTCCTGCTGCCAATGAGGAGGACAACCGCGTGACATCCCGGCAGCCCAAAGCCGTCCTTGTAGGGGTGTACGGGCTCCGACGGCTCCCTCGTATCTCACAAAGCGCGTGTCTGCTAGGCTAGACACTGGGGGATGCTCCTCCCGGCGCATCACATGCAAGAGGAGCGTCTTCCCGGTGCTACCTCATGGTTGCCTTCCATGCTGCTCAGCTGACGGTCACCCTGGCATCTGGGCAGCTTGTGCTGTGACCTTCTGCAAATAAAACGGGTGGCTTATTTAAAAGGGACTTCTGCCTGGTGGCAGCAGCTGGTGATGAGGAGACGGGGAAGCTTGTGAGGAGCGAAGCGGGGAAGGAGCCCTGCCTCTTCTGCAACCTAAATGGCTCCAAGCTCAGAGATTTTCTTCTTCCCTTTTGGGAAATGGAGAGTGCTTGGGAAGCCTCTGCTTCCCGAGCATCCCTCCCAGAAGAGGCTAAAGCACACTTGAAATGACGAACTTTTAAAGTCCCTTGGTACCAGCAGAAGTCGTGCTCTCCACCGTGTCCTCATCCCCCAGGTAGCTTCATGGCAAGGAGCAGCCTCTTGGCAGTGGATAAATTTCTGGGGTCCTTCTGTCTTTTGTTCTTCAGCTCGGGGGTGGACAGGGGGACGTTTGCACCTCTGGCATCCAAGGGAGGAGAAGACCCTCCCAGCTGCGGTGCTCGACACAAGGTGCTCTTCTGCCGTTCGCCCCAGGGTGAGGAGGAGGAGGAGGGCAGAGAGGGATGGGGACGGGACAGACCCAGGGTGCCCTGGGGGACTGGCTTATTCCTGCTAATTAGTGGCGTAACGGGCTACTCCCCAGCCTGGCTCCTGGCAGATAATTACCTTGCTGGGTGCAAGGGAGGGAGCAGAAAGACTTGCTGTCCACCGGGACTTGAAAATCTCCCCATTCTTGATCTCATTTGGGAAAGGCAGCCAGAAAGCAAATAATAAGGATATGTATTTTAACGGAGCTATTTCTGCCAGTCAGGCAGGCCAATTCGTTACCGAAGTGACACATTTGATTTTAACTGTAAGAATCAAGATTTTTTTGGCTTTTGTCCTTTTGCAGAAAGACTTGCTGTCCACCGGGACTTGAAAATCTCCCCATTCTTGATCTCATTTGGGAAAGGCAGCCAGAAAGCAAATAATAAGGATATGTATTTTAACGGAGCTATTTCTGCCAGTCAGGCAGGCCAATTCGTTACCGAAGTGACACATTTGATTTTAACTGTAAGAATCAAGATTTTTTTGGCTTTTGTCCTTTTTCAGTCCTTGGGGCAGGGGGTGGGTGAGCCG
>NW_010433677.1:11966-17372 GCF_000710305.1 Buceros rhinoceros silvestris | reverse complement strand
GTCACAGAGTGTGAGGGTGAAAGAGCGCTCCCAGTACTTAAACTGCGTTCTCTGAATTACTGTATCTTGATATATGATGGACACCTTTACGCTTTTATGAGTCCATCTTCCCCACTCCAGTTCAAAATTATTCATTCTAAATTGAGAGAAAAACAAGCACGATTGAAATGACTCAGACCTCAACAGCCCTGACTCCTGCGAAAGAAGTGGCTATAACCCTCAGGGCAACAGTAACAACTCAGAAAAAAAAGCATGGATTTCTATAGTAAAAAGTTAAGAGCAGATTTCCTCCTTCCACAGTGAAGAAGATAACACAAGTATTTTGGCTACAAAGAATAAAGTATGCTGCATCTTTAAGAAATGCAATTCCTCCCTAAACCCAGTATAAATGAGGGTTCCAAGGTCTTTATGCAAGGAGATCTGCAACTCTTCAACAATTTGTGCAGAAGTGTTTTGAAGAAGATTTTGCAACTCTTTGTCACTCAGTATAACATTTGATCTGTAGTGTCACTGTACTATCAAGAGAAATAAAACGGCAAAATACATCCCAAGGAGATTTAAAACAAGTTTTTGCCATTGGTATCTTTTATAGGTTTTAGGGTCAAAACTGACTTCCTTGATTAACAGGCAGTTTACAGGCACACATGTGGATAGAAATAACACACACTGCCATCCACAGGACGCTACTCCTCAGCATTTCAAGAGTTACTTGTGGAATCTAGAAATATGCCTCACTCATGAATTTTACCTATAAAATATTGAACATATATTTAAAATTCGGTTCACAGAAAACTAGAGAAAAGTTCTTTAGCTTTTGCTTCTCTGATATGTACCAGTAAAACATAGATGGAGACCTAAAGATTTCAGATGACTTAAGGTTAAAAAAATAAAATTAAGAGAACTGAAAATACTATCAATGCTTCCCAGTTCTGCCTTAACAAACAGTACTTCGGAGTTGATATGAATTTGTTGATTAATCACATAAATTGCTTAAGACTACACTTCTATAAGAAGCTGTAAGTCAACCCCCTTTCTTTTTATCACCCCAGGGAATTTAGGGGGATGTATTTCTTTCAGTACTTATAGATTAGTATGAGGAAACTAATGTAGTCTTAAGCAATTTATGTGATTAATCAACAAATGCTATTAAAATGATACATTATTACCAAAAGCCACGTTCAAAATTGTAAGGAGGATTATAAAACCTGACCCTTGAACATGCCATGTAAATTCTTCCTAAACTGATCGAGATGCCCTGCAGTAGCATTTTCCCCTAACTTGGGACTACATACCTCTGCCACTCCCCTGTGTAGGCACTAGCTTATGTACGGGTGTTTCGGAGACAAAACCACTCCTTGGATCCAGCGCACAACTAAACGGGGAGAAGCTGGTGCCAGTTATCCCATAGATCCCATCTTGCCTCAGGGAACCCAAGAATCTGTACCAGTGCAACACAAGCAACAGCAGGAGACGTAGCCTGGACTTCAATCGCCAGGACGGACAGTTACACTGGAAGTGCCTGCACAGCTGAGTCCTAATACGCTTTGTCATAACAAGTTAGCTATTTTTCCAAGGATATCTTTTGAAACCATGCAAACTAATCACACTGATTACTGCATTTCCTCAGCTTCTATGCGTGTGACTGTCTCCTCTTTGTACACTCATGTAGTTTGGTGTATTTGTTGCAAGCTGAAAGTTTAGAGCATTTACAGAACAAACCTCAAACTGCAACTAGCCTTAGAAAAGAAATACAGTTACGAAAGTAAGGTGGTAACAGAAACTTCAAAAGCTTAACACATGCACTGCCATTCTGACCTCACTAAAATTACTAGCAAATATATCACTGATTTCAATGGTGGTTGGAGATCAACAAGTATCTATATTATTAAACTTACCATGAAACAAAGGAAAAGAATGTAAATATTTTACAGGGGAACAAAATAGTGGATACAAAAAGATTTTATAAACAATGCATATACATTCAATTTTAAAAATATGTAAGTATTTTAAATACTAATGAGGACATTGAGAAGAAAATACACCTTTGCGCAGATATGTAGTTTAAAAATCTTACAATTCTAGGAAACAGCATGCTAAAATTTAAGACATTTATAATTAGCTCCCACACCCATACTGAACATTTAACATTTAATTAAATACAATAATACAAGTATGAAAACTGCATTAAATTCTATTTTTAGTGAGGCCTTTGCTTTGAATGTTGAAGAGAATAAGAACCAAAGTTCTAGAGTGAACACTGCTCATCCAACTTAGTCCCAAAAGACAAAGGAAAATCTGGAAGCTATCAAAAAAGTGTATATACGTAACTACCGTCAGAAAAAAAAACAAACCACCATAAATACTTAAACTGAGAGTGGCAACTACATGATAAAAGTGTTCTCATTTGAAATCACTAACAATTACAGGCCTTATCCGCCATGGTTACTTCTCCCGAAGGACAGTTAGTTTACCCATTTTGAATTGAAAGCTTTTAAAACATGTATGAAGCACTTTTTTTTTTTTAGAAGTTCCACCAGCTGTTTAATAAGACAAAAACATTTCTGCTATACTTAGGAGAATAGTATTGTATATAACTTTGATGAGGTATCAAAAAACCACAAAAGCTTAAAAGTGTTCATTTTTTATTAGATGCCTTAGGACTACATGGATTTAAGTGTTTTTATAAAAAAGACTACCATAACAATAAAAGAGGAGTAATTTGATGGTATATTTACTCGTTATAACCTTTAGAAAGTGTCAAGCCTTCTTTAAAGTGTTTGCTTCAGGCTGTAGTTTTACAAGATGGGCTGTGGATTGGTCAAGCCCCCTCGATTCCTGACCCTGAACAGATTTAGGAACAGAGTACAGCTGGCTCACGTCCAAGCAGCCAAAACTGCTGCTAGGTACTTTTATTATCTTTTTCAAACTCATAAGCTACCTCCTACAAAATTGCACAGCCAATTTCTCATGCAGGTCAATCAACCAGAACTCTTAGAAACTACAGTTTCTGATTGTTTCATACTATAATTAGAATACTCTTCATGAACTAAACAGTCCAGCACAACTTCTAGCAGACCACGTGGATAGCCCTCTGAAGGGTTCTTCCCAGGACAAAGGTTAAAGGAGAGAAAAATATTTATAACAGCTTTATTCTAATTTAGCTCATGATACTTTTTGGATCTTAATAGTTACAACGGTTAACCAAAATCTTTAGTAATCATATATTTGGAATTTATTCTCAAAACCTTTCCTTTTTCAGAAGCAGAGACACAGAAACATATACTGACCACCACCTTTCCTTTGGAAATCTTTCATTGCTCCGTCCTCAATTCCACTGCATACCATGGAATTGATCTATACTTTAAAAATTCTCATCTATCCAAATATATTTCTTTAAATGCTTGCATTGGTTCTTAAAATGCCCTTCTCTCCCACTTCAAGTAATCAGTTCTTAATCAAAAGTCACATTGGCTAATACAGAAGCTATCACACTGCTTACTGACTTGAATAACAGTCTTCTGTGTGTCCCAGTCATGAGATCCATGAACTTCAGTACTGCTTATTCTTATTATTATATCCATATACTTAAATGTTAATATTCAGCTTTCCTTGCTTGTTTCATTTTGCTAAAAAGAACCCAATTTACACTTATGCAGAAAATCCAGCTAGAAGACTGTCAGCATTTCCCTGCAGCCCGTGTTAGTGGTGTCCTATTAGCCAGCCATCAGCCATAGCAAAGGCAGAGTAAAAGGAATTGAGACAAACTTGCTGAGATCTGTCTGAAAGGCAGAGCATACAGCTCTGCAGCCCTGGGCTGAGCTACAGCTTCTGACAGCAGCAGCCAGGAAAAACTTAAGGTGAGGGGTTGTGAGAGCCACGATGTCTGTGTCATGGCGACAGATGTGATGCAGGAATTGTCTCTTCTAGGAAAGTAAATATCCTTCTCGTATTTTCCTTCTCACTGACACAAAAAGGTCTAATTTGTATCAAAACAGAAGAAGGCAGAACCGAAGGCAAAGGGACAGAAACTAGGAAGAGGAGGAGCTTTAGGAGCAGGAAAGGAGGGTAGAGGCAATAACAGCAAAACGACAGGATCAACTAGCCTTTAGAGAATATTCCTGCCCCCAACATGAAACCCCACATTCCTGTGCTGTGAGCACAGCCATGAATTTGCTGTGAGCACAGGTAGGAAATTCCCTGGCAAATCATCCCCGCTTCTGGTGGCAGATTCTACCACCACCTGCTATGTCACACTCCTTTGGCTCAAGCAAGGGAGAAGTTTTACATAGCGCTTGACAGTAAATAGTAGGATGCTAACTACCAATACCAAGAAGTCAATACCACTTCAAGTCACAAAATTCATGCGTGGGGGTGTTCTAGGATTCTAAAAGGAAATATTTAAAAGAATCCTATATTAAAATATTTATTTGAACATAGAAAACATTTTTATGGGTAAACTCAACGTCCTTTGGAACTAATTTTTCTTTAATACAACATTGCTTTATTTTATGGTAAAGAAAAATTACCTCATGAGAAATGTGATAAAATTTTAGATCTAGAAAAAAATGTTTCTTGAAAAGTATTTTAGTTAAAAGATAAGCACTACCCAGTTACATCTCTATCATAACTGCCCAAGAAAAAACAATAAAATTTATTCATTGTAATTTTTACTACAAAGAGTATCAAATCTGATAAACTCAAGGCACAAATGATAGACTAAGTATTAGCCAGAGTTTGTGATGTCTCCGTTAAAATAAAAAAAAGCTCCAATTGGTGCTTGTTTTCAGGTACAGAAACAGGCCACTGAGAGTTATCCTTCGCACCAAAGAAAAACATCAGTAAAATTTCACTAAGATTTCTCTCTGTTGTATTTAGCTAACCAACACCTACTCTGCTTCAATTGCTATTAAAACATCCCCATCCCCACGGTATTAGAATTACTACAGAAGTGAGAAAGACTTTCACTGTTTTCTTATGTTTACATGCTTTTCTGGCTAAGGATGGGCTTCTGTATCTAGGACAAGCAAGCGAATAATTCGATACACAATATACGTGCTTTCTTGTCCTTGTAAACATTGTCCTTACACCTAACGTCAGTTGTCCTGTATGCATTGTACTTCAGAGAGCATTACAGACTCCCAACTTGACCACTAACCACAACTTTATACTATCAAAATCAATCACATTTATCCCTTAGGAAAAGGAACATCTCTCATAACTCCGCAAAACGAACCTAGCTGATTGCTAGAGAAAGGCTGACAGGCATTGGAACAAAGCGAATGGGATATCCACCACGAAAGCGTCACTGGGCTGATCAGTGCTTGATGAGTGGGAAAGCTAAACTGGCAAAAAACCTGAACACTCAAACTATTAGAGTGTGAAGTAATCCCCGGGGTGTGGGAAAGA
>NW_010433677.1:0-11887 GCF_000710305.1 Buceros rhinoceros silvestris | reverse complement strand
AAGAGTTATATAGTTTTTTGTAGCTTTTCATTACATAAATATTCATATTAAATTAATCCCTATTAAGAACAAAGACCTTATGAACAGCCAAATTAATACAGCAAAGCTGTATCAAGCATAATTTAAGCAATGTATTCTCCAGAATAAACACCTACAGCTACAATTAATTGGGATTTCATCCGTAAAATAGCGAAACAGTCACTTATAAGCAACTCCTCTAAATTATTTTTATTTTGATCTTTTAACTACACCTATATGTTTAACCCAGAGGAGTGAAAAAGAGAGAGATGCGTTAAAGTAACTCAATGCATTTATTTAAATAAGCTTATACAGAAAAATGAAATTTCTACTTTAAAATAGTATCTTATGGTATAAGATCTCTCAAATATTTTAATATTTAATTGGTTTAGAAGTTTAATTTTTATCTATCTAGCTTGACACAGAATTTCATATGCAAACTTTCATTTATTTGAATTTATACAGCAGTACAACCAACCATTCAAGGTGGTTCAAACTACATGATCGTTACTGTCTAAGCAATAAGCAAGGTCAACAATGGGAAGAAAGCCAGAAGCAAACAGAGGTAAAATATCTTGTCTGAGGTCAAGCCACAGGTCAAAGACAAAACAGAGGAAATTCCACCCCAGTGGCTCCACTGCCTCCATCAGGCTGTCAGGCTACTGTGAGCCTCCCAGGCAACTGGGAGGGAAGTGGCAAAAGTAGTGCGAAACCAGCAGAACTTTTACTTCACTTGCTTATGCAGCAGATGACACAATTCGAGTTACTGTGCTTCATTCCTGTCCACGGAAAACTACCACAGTGCAAGACAAGCACAGTAATTCTCCAAGTCAGCGTCGTACTTTGGTCTGTGCACTACCTTGTTCTCAGGGCTGATCATAAATTTGCAGAATAACTTCATTTTGGTTGAGTTTATAAGAGATTCATAGCTAAAATCAGGAGAGGATTTTGGGGTTGGTTTTTTTTTTTTGAAGCAAGAGCACCCACCATGCCGAGTTCTACTTAAAAAAAAAAAACAGCACTAGGCATGGCTATTTTATTCTATAACCCTGACTTGTTCAAAATATTAATGTTTTATATTCCAAATTCCAAACATACTAAGCAAGCAGCCCTAACCTGATTGTTAAAGCAAAGCAAATAACAAAAATGCATTCAGGGATGCTTTAAGATTTCAAATTGCCTAGCTGTAAAATACTTAACTTTTTTTTTTCCAGTTAAATTTCTAACTACAAATAGGTAAATATATACACATTTTTTTTTTAGGATGAAGGAAGGCACAGATGTTTTAGAAATTTAGGGCCATGTCTCAACTATAGAACTGCCTCAGCATTAGCATCCATTTTGAAACTACCTTTAAGCCAAAAAATTGCTTATCCTCCTGATGCAATCTTTTATAAAATCACAGTTCCTTGCACTTGTAGTATAACTGGCACAAAACAGACAAACAAAACGAAAAAATCCAGAAAGATGAAACTCCAAACTCTACAAACATTTTAGGCTCTGATCAAACGCATTAAAAATGGAAGTTAACCATTTAAATGGTATTCAGTTAACAGATGTTATAAGGAAAACTCCACTCCAATTGTTAAATTCTTCAGTCTTTTTAAAACAAAAAAGTAGTCAGACTAGATTAAACACAACCATCATAGCAAAAGTCTAGGGATCAGACTGTGGTGAATTTCAGCAATCCTGCACCAAAAAAGTAGGATCATGCAGCTTTATTATTTTTTTCTTTTATGGCAATCATTCTTTTGTTTATGGTTTTTAAAGAGAGGATTATAGCATTAAGTTAGATCAAAACAAGCATAAATCAAGCAAGCCATCATTACTAATATTTTAGAAGTAGTAAGACACATCTTTTGAACAGGTCAAATTCATCAAATACAGAAAGATATACTTCGTCTTTCAAAAAATACAATTCAGAAACACTGAGAGGAGAAATAGAAACAGATGTTTACACACACACAACTGAAAAATTAACCACAGAAAAAGAACTCAAAAATTAATCCCAGCAAAATACAGCTATCTCCAACAGCGCAGAAACAATTTTACCTTACTACTACAATATAACTCAACTCGTATTTCAAAACCAAAACACCTCCCCACACCCCAGTACTCAGTGTGCTGTTATTTAGGGCTCTAGCTTAATAGTTCAGCAATTTTAAAATGGTGCAATAAAGAGGATTTGCTAGCTCTTTGCCCTCTCAGATAATTCTGAAAAGTACAAGTAAACAGACAAAAATAAGACAAAATCACTGCTTTTCTGGGAAATGGTAACTCCATCTATGAAATGAGAAAGGCTTATGGATTTAGCAGTGGCTTGGATTCCCTCTTTCCTTTTCATCAAAGGCTGCTCTTAAAGAAAGGAACTACAATGAAATACAAGAATTTAATGTAGATAATTTTTGTCAATAGCCTGGTGATCAACTACAGCAACCACGACAATAGGGAAGCCAAATTCATTCCTGTGCAATCTCGTTGCCTTTGTGCTGTCTACAGAGCCATTTCTAATACAGACACTGTCTAAGCCCATGATATTTTTAAACAAAACACTGGTTGGTGAATTACTTGAAATATAACGTGAAGTTTACCCACATTTACGCAGCGTTTTCTATGATTACATACAGGGAGACAGAGATAAGGCAAAGAAACAATATAAACACACGTACCCTTCTTATACGCAGTTCTTCTATTACCTCCAACAAACTTGTTTTAAAGTCTAACAGTCGAATGGAAAGTAATGTCTCTGTTGGACTTTGAAGAGTAGAGTCAAGTGCCTGGGTTTCAAAGTCTTCATCCATTCTTCAGACTTGTTCCTGCCAAACAAAAACGCGCTTCCTCTTCAGTCTATCTTTAAGAAAATACTCGAACTGTAAAACCTGTAAATATGGAAACAAATTCTTCTACCAAAGAGTAAACTGTTAGTTACAGCCATTATGCAATTAACAATATTTTCATTTTAAATTAAGCTTGCGGTATTGTAAAAGAAAACAAACAGATTTATTATTACTTTACCACATTCATTTGTTTTTCCCTCTGTTTTTGGCTTGGTTTTAGTTTTAAATAAAGATTGTGACAAGCATTAAAAAGATTAAGCAGTACAGGGTTTTCTTCCAGAGCTACTGCCCAGCACTGGCAGGAAGGTATTGCAACACATCAGGCCTTGAAAAAGTAACTGCCTACCTTCAAGATTTCAAAAATCACAAGACAGGCTCTTTTTCAAAGGGGATCTTCAGACTGGCTTGAAATTATGAACTAAAGGTAATATTTGCAATTTCTGCTTTTGAATTTTAACATGAATACTCTTGTATTCTTTGGTTCTGCTCCCGTAAGATCAAGTATCAATACACTAAACTAGCTATATCAGCTGTTGTCAAGCAAGAAGTTACGCTAATGTAGGGGACCCTGTAGGGCCAAAGCATGTTTGTTAGCGACACCAGAGATGATTACAACACCACTTAACATCTGATCTACAAAAGATAACAACTGTCCATATTTCAGCTGTACTTCCCATATTATATATCTTTTTTAATACTTGATATTCTACAGTATTTCCACCAGTCCACTAGAATACATAGTGCTATCCCTTCCCAGAGACACCCCATGTGTGCTTCTGGGCCAAGAATTAAGGAGGTAGGGGCACAGGAGTTATGACTGACCTGGCCACTGCCGCAGAACCCTGAGGAAGGAATTCCAGCAGAAAGAACAGAGACCTGGTCTGTATCATGGGGCCATAACAACTACAAATCAGGGCTCACCACTTTTTTCTGCTGTTGTCTAAATAAAACACTAACATAAGACCAAACTTAACCTGTTTGGTTGCGGCTAATAGATTGATTCCTCGCTTAGTTGCCTCACCACAAAAGGTATTTTAATTTACTGAAATAATGGTTTTGCTGGAAAGTCAGGTTCATTTTTGTCTTCCTTTTCAAAACATGAGTAACACTGAACTGTTCAATAAGAAATATTTAAACGAGTTCTTCTGTCAGCGTCAAAATGTTTGAATGACTTCTGAAGAGGTGGCAAATAAGAGTCTGAATTAGAACCATGTGCAAACATGCACCACCTCAGGCAGCAAATCTATTGTGGCAATGCGCCCACGTGAATTGGGCATTGTGAGCCAGCGTACATGCATTTTAGACACAGTTTAGGCAAAGGTTGGGTTTGGGGGGTTTTTTTGTTTGTTTGTGGAGGTTTGTTGTTGTTGTTTTGGGTTTTTTCTTTTCATTTTAAAGTAAAGCATTAGGATAAAAAAAACCACTACTTTTCTTTATCCAGATAAAGAAAAAAGCACATTAAAAAAGTGTTTCTTTCACTCAAGTTTTCAAAACTGTTTCCTTACTGATAGGTGTTGTACCTATTACTAATTCATGAAGCACTACTACAAAGAAAACTTTTGATAGCATATCACGTCCTGGGAGATGATCATTGCTACAGAACTAATAAAAATGGTAATGTTATGCACAATAGATTAGGCACAGAGGCATTTGATTTCACTTTTAATCATGCTATATTCTGATCTGAAGGCTAAGATTTAAGACATGACACATGCTCTAACCCTATTGCTGTCAGCTGACATTACAGGGTCGGAGTTGGAGGATTCTATGGCGATGAACAAGACACTGTTACTAAAAGGCGAATCCTAGCAGCCCGTACTAATAAGGGAAAAAGTAAGAGTGCCTCTGAAAAACTTGACACAGAAAAAGGTTGGTCTAACTCTGGGATTCATCCTACAAAGGCAGGTGCACTTCAGTCATAAAAATAATTTCTATTCAAGTCGACCAGTAAGAGAATGTGCATTAACTGATACACACTGGGGCTTGTGATTTTCCTTCCCATCACAGAAGCAATCTGAGAATTATTTTCTCAGGGGGATATTTTCAAACCAATGCTACACTGAGGGATGGAAGAAAATGGGCCTCAGGAATCCACAGGCTTTCTATCAACTCACTGATCTCAGCATGAGCACTTGACAAACAAGACGTCACCTCCCTAATGCAGTGAGTAAGGATAAAGGCTTTTATGAGTGGAGCTCATTGAGTCTTCAGCCATCCCGTCATCATGAAAGTACTATTTTCTCATAGGCGATTTGCACTCAGACTGCTTTTTCCAAGACTGCAACAAAATGCTTCACAGCCTACTGCTGAAATCTGCAGGGCACCGTATGTTACACACCCCTCCCTCTCGTCCTCCACTGAGTTGAGTGCGAGACACCTCTGTGGTCTCTTCCACCACTGAGAGATCAAAGAACTTAGTTACTTGCTGAATAGTTTATACCATGCTTGACTAGAAACAAAAATATACAAAACATAATAAAGTTACAAAATGCTTTAAAATATCTGCCGTGCTGATAAAATGCCAACTTTCGATATCACACATTAATACAACTGTCTAGAGCTACTGTAAAGATGTACTTGTAAATGTCTAATAAATGTCCTTTGATACCAGAAATAGAATTCTGGTGTAATTAGAGATAATCCGAATTAATTTAACAACTGGTATTGGACAGAATACCTGTAAATAATAATTTAAAAAATCCGAACATAGATGAAACATTCTAAAAGTTCAAGTAGAAATAACTGAAGTTCCTATTTTGAGGCATTTACTACATTTGCTCTCCTATTACTTGTTTTACACCTAACAAAATAAGGACAAAAATTACTTTTCAAAAAACACATTAAAAAAATCCATTTTAACACAATTTTAAGTGTCATAAAGGGCTTTATATCTTTGAAAAGCACTTATTAAAAATTACATCTTAAATACCCTGCACTAGAAAGTAAGTTAGCCTATAAGCCTGATAGGGGTCAGGGTAATAACACAGAATGAACAAATTACACTGTCATTCCACTTAAATTATTTAAGTTATTTAATTTGACCTGTAGATAGTCTCTTGTCTTTTCATCATGCCTGACTTTTAAGTGGGAGGTCTTCATTCATGATGATCCTTTAATGGAAGCAAAGCTTTCTCCATTTAACCCATGGTGTTATCAATCATGTACAGGGATAAATGAGGCTGTAAGATTTTGCCAGTATCACAAATGACACTGTGACCTGAGGCCAACATCTTTATTTGCTTCTCCAGTGATTCACTTCAGCAGATATTAACCAATTTTATAATCCATGAAAGGCAAAATTAAAGGACACCATCCATAAAACAGAATAATTCCTATCAGCAACAAAGTGATGTCGGTATTATCTTATAAATTATATGGCCATACAGTGTGGTAATGTAATGAAGTAAAGATGGTAATAATCAAATGCCTAGGGCAAATGCTAATATGCATTTAATCACACAGCATGAAGCCATTTGTCACTACAGTTGAATGCATGTGTACATAAAATACATGAGTCACGTCCTTATTGTTATACTATAACAGCATCAATTTCACACTATCATTTTACCACAATAACAACTCTAGGTTTTGATATTAACTAAAACATTCAAACACCAGAGGTGCAACTGATAGCAGTATCTCTAGGAAACTATTTTGAAATGCGTTCCCCTACTACTTGACTTAACATACTTGAACATTGCATGTGTACAGAATTCTATAATATTTTTGTACAAAACCCCCTTCAGGTACATTTTTGCAACATCCTGAGTGACTTTTTAGAAACAGGGTGATTTATGGCATTTCAGCATAGGCTGAATCAGTTTTTAAGGTTTATTTATGAAGGGTTATTTTAATGTGGGTAAGTAATTACTGGTTTTCATTTGTTTGTTTATAGTTACGCACATAGCCACAAGAAACAGACAAAACATCTGCCTCAAGATAATCTAAAGTGTTTGCAAATGCTACCTGCAGAAAGATACACTGAAGCGCAACCATCAAGTTCTATGCTTGGTGAAATAGAGGCATGGAAATATTAGTGGAGAAACTTCATATACAGAGAGAACTAAAAACAGATTTGACTTGAATTCTTTCTTATCTTAAAAAATTTACATTAGATAAATCCTTAAGTTCTATTGAAAGTTTATAAAGTTATAACTTACACATAAGTTTAGGAATTCAAAATAGAGCAGTCAGCTGTACCAAAGGAGCCAAAGAACCCAGACACCACGATTGTGCTAGAAAGAGCTCAGCAGAAAGCACTAGGAAAGAAAAGCAGGTGGTCACCCTTCTCCACATTCTAGCCATCATGCCCATCGCACACCTTGCCTGCATAAGCAAGATGAGATTCCTCCATGATAAGATAATCCACTGGCACACAGTGCCATAAAATTTGGACTGCAAGACAACTTGGTACATTGCCTATGTAGAGACAACAACAGACAAGAAACCTGGAATAAGCTACACCGTGTAAGAACCACTGACTTGTTAAGAATCCATATGTGAAGGTTTACGTGGCTTAACACCTATTTCAGTGGATCAAGAGAGTTACAGCATCTTAAAGGTCTTGGGCTTACTTTGATAAAAAAATGTTTGAAGAAAGCACTCTCCCTATCACAATTGGCTTTTCTCTATTTCAGACTCAAGAGATTTTCTGTAGGTAGTGTTATTAGACTCTGTCAGGCTGAAAAATATTGTATGCAGTTACGTTTGATCTTACCTTAATTCATTTTTCAATTTAGGGATTTATAGAAAAAATGATTTCTTTTTCATTGTCAATAGAAGGTTATAACACTTCTCCTCCATAGCACATCTTCCAACAAGGACAGATACCATCATTTTAGAAAAAACAGCTACTTTTGTGTACACCAGACATCAGCCACACCCAGCCAACACACTCAGTTTGCCCACCCGCAATTCACCTGTGCAGGTCCAGAAGGCTGGGAGCTCCTGCCAGGTTCCAGGTGCTGACAGTAGTGAGGAACACACAGCACACAACAGGATATAAACTCTCTCTTGAATGAGCTGTGTTGGTTTGATTCTCTATTTTGGTTCCTTTTAGATTGTGTGGATTTTGGGAATTATTTTGTTTGGGGTTTTTTTTTTAGCTGAGAATGACTCCATTCACACATGAAAATCAAACACAGCAAATAAACACTTCACAGAAGTGCCGGTTCTGGGAAAGGAAGCACTATCTCTAGCAGTTACACAGGTTATGTATCTGCATATAACAGAGTGCTGCTTAACAAAAATATTTCCTTCCTAGAAGAGATTCCACCATGCAAGAGGTATTTAAAGATGTTCCTCTACAGTTCTGTTAAAATTTTGATGTATCTACTCATTGACATCTGTTATGACAATCTAAAAATCAAGATAGCATAATTTCAAGTGATAGCATCAATCAAGTATTTCCAGAGTCTTCTAAAACTTGAGACATTAATCAATTTTCAAAAATCCCAAATTTGAGTTTTGTAAAGTCTACTGCCAACCTTACAAGACAAGCTGTTTCTAGAAGCTAAGATTAATATACCAGTATACTGGTTTTCATTTACATAGAATTATGTTCTTAAAAATGTAATATCAACACCTGAATTCTTTAAAACAGCTCAAAACCTGAAGACAATAACATCCTAATATTTGTATTTTTGTAGTCAAAGGATCTTAAAATCAAAAATCATTTCAGAGGGATGGGGCAGACTAGTGAATTTTTAATGTGTAAGATTGTAGGATTAATTGGAATTGTACAGTACATCAAGTAGTACTCTCAATTATAAGTACTTATTTTAAAGGACTACTTTATACTAATTTTAATTTTACATAAATATTGATTTATACTAAAATTCCTTAGAATTGTCTTTTATTCATACATGATATAAACATGTATTTGGTGAGCACACACTTAATGCAAGAACAGATGCCCCAGGTCAGGCAAAGGATCCTTCTACCTCACTATTTCATCAATAACAAAAATCCAGTTAAATTCTCTTCTACTAAATGAAAGTGAACAGCCATTCTTCTTGACCTTGAACTACAGGATTTTTCATACTAGCCCAGAGCACTAACTTGGCTCACACGTAAGGGTACAGCGCAACCTAACCATCGGCACGCAACTTACACGTTGCCAATACGCCTTTGAAGACTGGTGGAACCAGACTGCTTCTTCAAGGCTTTTCTGATGGATCAATAACACTTTGCTGTACCTACTCTTCCTCATTCAGTAGCTCCACCTATCCTTTTTCATTAGAGCTTACGCTTCTACTAGTTTACCTTAACAGAACAGAATTGTCTCGAGGACTCATGACAGAAATTCTGAAACAGACAGTCCATATAACACAAAGCCTGTTACGAAACAGAGCAAAGATGATGTTCTTTGCTGCTGTAACAGCTGAAATGTTAAACTACCAGATTTATTCCATATAGTAGATATCCCACAATTCAGCACATTTTATTCAAGCAACACATTTGTGAATCTGCTATTATTTCTTATTTTCCAAAGACAAAATAGTCCTAGCCACACCAAGTTGTTCTTATCTATGGTATTAGAAGCTTCTGGTCAAAATTCAATGGCATTTATTTAAATTTGAGATAACTGTAAAGATTTTCATTCTGGAAGCTGTTTTGGAGTTGCCTTTGCCAAAACACAGGAAAGTACCACGTCCCTTGCAGGAGTGAGACCAACATTACCTCCACAGAAGTGCACAATTGTCCTCAAAAACATGCCTTAGAATCTCTGCTGACAAAACCACCCTTAGATACTAGTAGTCAGGGACAATCTGGTTGGTGATATCTCTCTTTTCAAAGCCTCAGGTTTTAATAAAGTTGTGTAAAAAGTATTGAACAAAACTCTCGGCTGTTAGAATCCTCAGGTTTTCTTGGTCAAGAAGCAGTAAGTCTGAGTTGTTTGTTTTGTTTTTCTCATTTCCCTAGAAGTTTTTGCGGTTGGGTTTTGGGAGGTTTTTTCCTCATTTCCAACTGTTTCAACACGTTGTGAGTCTACTGTTAGTGAGTGCAGATGAATGAATTACTACAAAAATGATGATATGGTTAAAATCTTTATCTGTGTTTCAAACCCATCTAAATATAGCGGCTGTGTGTGCTGTAGGTATACTCATCGTATGACAACAAAAATGAAGGAAAGTCAAACACCACATTCCTGAGAAGACCAGACTGGACCCAGAAAGCATATGGGAATGTCCCTCAGAGAGTCTCTTTTAGTCAGTCTGCAATCCTTGGTTTTGATGCAATCACAGCCGTTTCAAGCAATTATCACAGCGCTCCAATCCAGCTTTCTAGATCACAGTCCAGTAAAGATTACTCCCACCAAATACAGAGCTATAGCAAATGCAACTTGAAGAGTGGTTTTTAAGCACATTTTGTCAGTTACTCCAAAGTTTGTATTAGCTGCCTGTTGAATTCCGGATGAAACTTAAGGGCTTGGAACTGCTTGTCCAAGTATTACACTGCTTAGGATCTGCATTTTTTTCCCCCATTACAAGAAGCTCACTTGAGTAACTGGAATTCTTTTGATGAAAAGATAAAACCTTTCACAAGCTAGCCAGTCCAGGCATTTTCCAAAACCAGGTGATTTAAAATTTTCATATCACACAAGTCGGTTAGTAGGTCCAAACACAGAAATACATATTCAGGATCGTTTGTTCTGTAATCAAAAATAATTACATAGCATATTGTATCTGTCTTTTACAGGACAATATTATGGTAAGACCATAAATAATAACAGAAGATTTTTTTCAACCACAAGTAAAAAAGATTAAGAAATTAGCAGAAATAAATATCTTAACTAATTTCAGCTCAAATGGAGAAAGGAGGAAAACATAATGCAGTTGCACTCTAATGACAAGTGTAAAAACGCATTATCTACTTATGTATGTGTATTATGTAATGTACGTGGCATTAAATTCTCCCTTTAACCTTTCAATCCTATATTTTTCAAGATTTAGTCAGCGCCCTTTTACCCACTAGCATGGAGACATTAACGGTTCAAGAGACTAAGAGAACCCAGGTTTACCAGATTTTACAGGCACAGAAAAATCCAGAGGTCTTTTAGCGAGTGAGAGCCTTTACCTTCGTTTTAAACACCATGCTGCCACCTAGCCGACAACCTAATGAACTCTGCTGTCCTCGATGCACCGCAACCACAGTTAAAGCCATGGAGTAAAAATCAAATCGTTTCCTAAAAAACATTTGTGCCAAAACTAAGGTATCAGAAGCAACGAGAGCTCCAACTAACTTCCTTGTCCAGCAGATGTATCCTGGCAGCATTCCGATGTGGTAGTTGCTACTTGTTTTTATAAGTTGCTACTTGTCCTTATAGTTGTGAAATAATTACACCAAGCGTAAAACAAGAAAACAATGAGACTCGGTACCATCAAGCAAGAAATCAGTTGAAATAAATATAATATTAACACGAAACAGATTTATGCTGAGCAGTATATTGAAGAAAACCATACCCGTATGTGAGAAAACTAAAGATCTGTGAAAAGTAGTTTTACCAGTTAAAGAAGGCTTTCTGCTACGGAAGCGTCATTCAGAACCATGTTGAGCTGTGGCGTGTTTCTCACGTGACAGTCTCATTAAGGGGAACAAGCTGTCCTCCTTGGTAACTCTAATCCAAAACGTTAGGAACATGGCAGCAGGAGGAGCAAACACAATCTCCTGTATCAGCAAGTTCAGGCACCACTAATGTTTAAATTCTTTCCAACATTTTGGAAATATCTATTCTACATTCAGAAAGAACTGATTTGCCTGAAGACTGGTTTGGCTTTTTTTCCCCCCTTTTCTCCTCCTTCGAATGTGTTTGACTACTTTTCCTCTAGACACCATTCCTCAACAAAATTTACACTAACACTAGTAAATATTTTGGAATCCCTACGGCAAAGCTTCGAAAGAAATTATTATTATCTCAGTGTGGCATAATATAAGAAAATTGTTTCTTTTCTGCCGAAGCATCATAGACAGTGTCGATATCAGTGAAAAAACCTCCTGCCTCATCATTAGAACAATTTCCTAACCCCCTC
>NW_010433676.1:15179-15529 GCF_000710305.1 Buceros rhinoceros silvestris | reverse complement strand
TTAGCGCTGCTTGTAACGCCCAGCCGGAGGAGCCAAGGTGAGCCCGAGGGCGCTTTGTGCCTGGTGCCCCCCGAACCCCTCGTTCCTGCTGGGGCTGCATGCCACGGCGGAGCTGCTGTGCCAAGCGTGGCCCCAACCTCGAGGCTGCTGAGAAGGGGGTCTTAGTGCTGGGGTTCCGCCGCCCACCTTCCCACCTCCTCTTCCCTGGGGCTGCTTTCTTCCAGCCCTGAAAAGGATCTGCCCGCAGCAGGGAGAGGGTTGGGAAGATCTGGGTGCAGCTCCTCCTGAGGCCGGCTTCCCCTTTCATGGATTGTGTGTGTGCATTGCAGCTGCAGCAAGGAGCTGCCCGC
>NW_010433676.1:14272-14990 GCF_000710305.1 Buceros rhinoceros silvestris | reverse complement strand
GAGGCGCTGGTGCCCCGTCTGAGGATGGAAGCTGGACCCAGCCTGCTCAGGCTACTTTTGCCAGTGCTATGGGGATCCCCACCCGGTCTCGGTGCCACAGTGGGACTGGGGTTAGTGTGCTCCCCACCCTGCTTGGCTTAATACCCCCCTCCTCAGCACCGCAGAGAGTCATCAAGCCAAGCAGAGAGGCGAGGAGCTTGGTGCTGCTGCAGGCGGCTGTGGGGAGGGCTGCGGGCAGAAGACGCTGCCCAGCAGGAGAGCGTTTGGGCAAGTGTGTGTATGAGCATCACACGACGGCCCCAGTTCAGTACCGGCCTGGTCTCTGAGGCTGTGCTGATAAGAGCCAGGAAGGTGAAAAGAGCCAAGGGAGGCAGAGAAGGACTGGCACTAGCAGGGCCACCTCCCTGTTCTATAAAGTCTGTCCTAGCAAGCCCCTGGGGAACCTGGGCACCAGCCGAGGGTCTAATCTAGCCAGGACTGCTCTGCCCAGGGGCCGGGGTGAGGCATGGAATGCTTTGTCCGAGAAACTGGCTGAAACAGTCTGCTTGCTTGGGCCCCCATGCTTGTGTCCCCTGAGCCCTGGCCGTGCCAGGCTGGGCTTGTTCCTGATGAGCCCTTGGGGACATCTAGGCCCAGGTAGATGTCCCCCATCGAGGACAGAGTATCAGCTCTCCCACCTCACATCTTGTGCCCATCGTGGAGGACATGAGCAGGGCAG
>NW_010433676.1:12484-14091 GCF_000710305.1 Buceros rhinoceros silvestris | reverse complement strand
CACCCTGCCAGCTCGGCTGCCAGAGAGGGACCAGCCGCAGGAGGTGCATGAATTATTGACCGTGGAGCTGCTCAGCTGCTCCTTGTCATGAGCCCCTCAGTGCAGGCTCAGCTGCCCTGGCCAGCTCCATCCTTCTATCTAGCTGTGGGTGCCAGACCTCAGCTGGGCAGTGTGTCACAGGGCAGAGGGGGCGCTGAGGCCTGGAGCCAGCGGGAAAGGGTGAGAGAAGACTTGTGGTGAGCTGGTCCCTGGCTCCTGTATCCCTGACTCTGAGAAAGGGCCCACTGTGATCCGATCCCTGTGCATTTCCCACAGAGCAACAGGATGGCAGAGAAAGGTATGGATCCGGCATGTGTCTCCATCGCCCTGGAGGACACGGTGTGCCATGCCAGCCCCCCAGATGCCCCACTCCTCACCACCCATTTGAAGAAGGTGGAGAACCACATCACAGAGGCCCAGAGGTTTTCCCACCTCCCAAAGCGCTCGGCCGTCAACATTGAGTTCATCGACCTGTCCTACTCTGTGCGCGAAGGCTCCTGGTGGAGGAAGAGAGGTAGGAGATGCCAGCTGGGGAAGGGCAGGGGAAGGGGCCTGCAGGGCTATCGCACCTCCTGTTCTGCATGCCTTCACCTCACCCAGGTCCCCAGCATCTGCCTGTGTGCTGGACTCATGGTTTCTCTGCCAATGTCTTCTCCAGGCAGCCCCAGCCTCTGCAAGCACCGTGTGCCTCAACTCTGCCTGCCAGAGCTTGCCTCAGCGTGTTGCAGCGGGGCTGCATGCAGGGAGCCACAGCAGATGATGCTGGAGCCTCTCGCCTTGCTGTGCCCTGCCGTGGGGGCTGTGGGAGCGGGCTGGGTGGTCAGGCTGTCCCGCCCCGTGGTCCGTTTGCTGTTTGCAGCCGTGCTGTGGCTGGCTGTCTTTGCTGGGTGCCCATGGGTGGAGGGTGGGCTCGTGTCCCTCGGCAGTTGCTGCGTGCCTCTGCTGGGCAATGATCGCATCCCAGGGAAGCCTCTGGCCAGGGCTGCATGGGGGGGATGGGGCAGACCCCCTGGTGCAGGGACAGCCAGGATGGATGAATTTCCCTAGCACTGTTGTCTGGGGTGTGATGGCTGTGCGTGACGGCAGGACACCCTAAGGGGTGCCCCAGCTCGGAGCTGGGCAAGGAGAATACGTGTGGTTTGCAGAGGATTTCCCCTCCAGCAGCTCCCCGTGCAGCTGAGGCCAGGGTCCCCTTTGCTGTGTGTGTCACTGTCCGAGAGCTCAGGGAGGGGAGAGGGGAGGCAGATGGCAGCTGGTGGGTGGTAGTCTGCTTTAATTAGCTCTCTCAGTTAATGGAATGCCAATCAGGCAGCCCCATGAGATGGAGGGGGAGCTGATCTGCAGAAGCTGAAGGCAGGCAGGGATGAGCAGGGGCCAGAGAGGAGAAGACCAAGGGCGCAGGGCTGCTCAGCAGGGTGCCCTGCCAGCCAGGAGTGCTGGATGAGTCCTCTGATCCTGTCCCCACTCAGGTTCTGCAGCTAGGGAAACTGAGGCACTGAAAAACAATGGGATCAGTCCTGACATCCCCCAGGATGAAGTCCACCTGTTTGTCTGGGATGCTGAGGAAG
>NW_010433676.1:11528-12382 GCF_000710305.1 Buceros rhinoceros silvestris | reverse complement strand
AGTCCCCCTGTTTGTCTGGGATGCTGAGGAAGCACCCCATCCTGTGGCACCCAGGAGTCCTGGGGACCAGCTGCTTGCCCCTGCCCCGCAGGGAGGAAGGCAGAAAGGCTCAGGCAGCTGGATGGGATAGGAGCGTGCCGAAGGGCGGTGGGATCCCGGGGTGGCAGCGGGAGGGATTCTCCTCTCACCAGGAGTCCCCCTGTTTGTCTGGGATGCTGAGGAAGCACCCCATCCTGTGGCACCCAGGAGTCCTGGGGACCAGCTGCTTGCCCCTGCCCCGCAGGGAGGAAGGCAGAAAGGCTCAGGCAGCTGGATGGGATAGGAGCGTGCCGAAGGGCGGTGGGATCCCGGGGTGGCAGCGGGAGGGATTCTCCTCTCACCAGGCCAGGCACAGGTGGAGGAGCTGCCGGGGAGCTCCAGGTGCCTTTGGCCACAGCCCCCAGGATTCAGCTGGGCCATCCGCTCTGCTGAAGCAGGAGGTTACTGGCAGTCAATGAACGCAAGTAACCGCTGCGCAAGCTGCAGTGGCGCCGACGTGAGCAGCATGCGCGGTGCCGGAGCCATGTGCGTGGTGTCGGGAGGTGCCGGGGGGGCGGGGGGGTGGCGCTGCTGGGTGTGATTACTCTGCTGTCGTCATGCACATCCCCATGCCCTCCCCTCCCGACCCTCGCTGCCCCTCTGCCAGCAGGATCCGCTCCTGGATGCGAGTGCCTGACTTGGGGAGTGCAGAGGAGGAACTGGGAGCTTGCGATGCTGCGCCCCGGGGATAGACAAGCCAGAGGGGCTTCCCCCACTGTGTGGTTGTAGGACCATGAGCTGGTCTGGCCCTGAGGCTTGTCCCCGCCTCGGGGGAC
>NW_010433676.1:1135-11446 GCF_000710305.1 Buceros rhinoceros silvestris | reverse complement strand
GGCCCTGAGGCTTGCCCCAGCCTGTGGGTAGGGGACGGGTGTCCCGACATCAACTGCCACCACGGGGCACAGGGCGGGGCATATTTCCAGCAGGGAGATGCTCAGACCTGGTCCGTGGTTCAGCGTGGTCCTCACATTCTGTACACCACTGCTCTCCTACCAGGGCTGTGTTTAGGGGACAGCTCCTGAGAGCCTGAGGCTGTGCCTGTTCCCTACTCCCAACACATCATGTTCCTTCTGCCAGAAAATGCTAATCGACTGCATTTAAAGCAGAGATAATTCCAGGTCTGATTAACAGTGGCTGCTGCTGCGCGTCACAGCATGAATGCCAATGAAGGCAACGCTGGGCATGAAGCGGGTTTAGGGACTCTGCCTGCCCCGTGCTACCCTGTTTCTCTCTGTCCTCCCCCATGGGCCCTAGGGACTGGGATCTGACGCTGTGTCCAGGACCAGTGTCACAGCCTGGTAATCTTCCTCAGCAGCTATGTGCCCTGACCCAGGGATTTCCCTGGTCTTTGCTGTGATCTAGGGCATGTGCCTGTCGGTGCTGGAAATCGGCAGGGTCAGCCAAGGACCAGGGTCAGGTATCACGCTGGTAATGACAACTGCTGTGGCTATAGCCCTGGGGATGCTGATGGATACAGTCTTAGTACAAGCAGCCTCTGGGATGATGCACTGAGGTCCCGAGGTCCCCCAGGTGCCAGCATGGTATCTCAGTCCCTGTAGTGCTGCTGCTCTGGAAAGCTGAATCCGTGCTGCCCTCCCCCTCCAGGGTACAAGACTCTCCTCAAATGCCTGTCAGGAAAGTTCTGCCAGCGCGAGCTCATTGGGATCATGGGCCCCTCAGGCGCTGGGAAGTCCACGCTCATGAACATCCTGGCTGGCTACAGGTGAGGCTGGGGCAAAGCCAGCGGGTCTGGGGGTGCAGGGCTGGGGGCCCTGTGCTACAGTCCCTTACGTCTCTTTCCCGCAGGGAGACTGGCATGAAGGGCCAGATCCTGGTGAACGGCCGGCCACGGGACCTGCGTACCTTCCGCAAGATGTCCTGCTACATCATGCAGGACGACATGCTCCTGCCACACCTCACCGTGCTGGAGGCTATGATGGTGAGCAATGCAGGAGCCTGGCAGCCTGCTGGGCTCCCCGTGGCATCCTGTGGACTGTGTCCTCAGGCACTGAGCCCACACTGACAGCAAACTGGCTCTGGGACACAGGAACAAAATCCTGCTGCTCCTCTCCCTTCATCCTAAGTCACTGCTCCCAGTCCAGGGAGCAGCTCAGGTCAGGTAGGGAGCAGCCTTCTGTTCCCTAGGTCTAACAGCCGTGTCTTCCTGCCCATCCTCTCCCTGCAGGTCTCTGCTAACCTGAAGCTGAGTGAGAAGCAGGAGGTGAAGAAGGAGCTGGTAAGTGCAGAGAAAGGTGGGCTCAGGTGTCCTCATCTCTCCCCAAAACGGGAGCAGGAGGGAAGAGAGGGCCCTGAGGGATGAGGGGATGCTGAGGGGCTCCCAGGAATGGAGGCCTGAAGGGAGGTGGCAAGGATGGGGTGAGGGCCCCTGGAAGCCCGTGGTGAAGAAGGCTGTCTTGCAGGTGAACGAGATCCTGACGGCCCTGGGGCTGCTGGAGTGCTCCTATACCCGCACCATCTCGCTGTCAGGGGGCCAGCGCAAGCGCCTGGCCATTGCCCTGGAGCTGGTGAACAACCCTCCGGTCATGTTCTTCGATGAACCAACAAGGTGAGGCTGCAGGGGCTGGGGCTTCCCAGCACTGCCTGCCCAGCTGGGCTTCCCCTGCCAGCGGACACCGGGGTGGCTGGCGCCCTTTGGAACACAGCAAGGCTCTAAGCCCTGAGGGTGGGACGTGACCATGCCCACCAGGGCACCAAGAGGGCTGGGGCACGGCAGGGCTGGGACTGCAAAGGGATGCTCATCTCCCACGGTCTGAGAGAAGGGTGTCCACAAAGGGAGGCAAGGGGGGCATCTTCAGCACATACTTCTTTCCCTCTCAACTCTCCCCTTCTCTCTCTGCTGTCTCTTTCTCCTCCACACCCTCCTGCATGGCCACAGCGGTCTGGACAGTGCCTCCTGCTTCCAGGTGGTTTCCCTGATGCGATCTCTGGCTCAGGGTGGGCGCACCATCATCTGCACCATCCACCAACCCAGCGCCAAGCTCTTTGAGATGTTCGACAAGGTCTGGGCAGGGCTAGAACACAGGGTTCTTCAGGGGAGCAGGGTCCCTCCGGCTCTGAGACCCAGGAGAGAGGCCGTGGGAGGGATGGGCTGCAGGCATTTGACCTGGGTCTTTTGTGGCACAGGTCTGGCAAGGGTGTCCTGTGTCACCCAAGGGTGGGAAGGGGGGTAGGAGCAGGTGAAAGTTCCCCAGGCTGCTCTGCAGCTGCCATATCCTGGCTTTTTCTTGCAGCTGTACATCCTGAGTCAGGGCCAGTGCATCTTCAAAGGCATCGTGACCAATCTCATCCCCTACCTGAAGGGTCTTGGCCTCCACTGCCCCACATACCACAACCCTGCTGACTTCAGTGAGTTTCCCTGCCCCAGCCGGGGTCATGGTGGGGAGCAGAGGGTGGCAAGGACCAAAGCCAGTGCCCAAGCCCTTGGGGCTGCCTGGCATTCCCTTGGGTTGCCCAGGGAGCAGGTCTGCCTGGTCCCTTCCTGTTGGGTGCTGGGAGGACAGCACTGCCATGTGGTGCAGCAGCACAGGGTGGTGTGGGGTGGTGGGGTCGTGGTCTGGGCAGGCCAAGCAAAGCGATGGCAAGGGCTGGCTCAACGCTTCTCATGGGCCCTGACTTCCTCCTCCACAGTTATTGAGGTGGCCTCAGGAGAATACGGGGACCTCAACCCTGTCCTGTTCCGTGCTGTCCAGAATGGCATGTGCACCATGGCCGAGAAGAAGAGCAGCCCTGGCAAGACAGATCCATCATGCCCAGCACACTGTATGACGGTGAGTGGGGATGAGAGGAGCCTCCTGCAGTGATGGTGCTGGCAGGTAGTGGAGTTCCCACCCAGGGACACCTCAGTTGCCCGTGCCCCACAGTGCAGGGATGTCCTGCTGTGCCTAGAGCCCCTTAGACAGCGTGGGGAACAGGGAGGCGTTCAGCCAGCCTCTGCTTGTCTCAAGCAACAGCCCAGTGTGGGCAGCTGGCAGTGCCTGTTATCACCAAGGGTGCTCACAAGGGGAGTCCTGGGAGTGTTTGGGTGCCTGTGTTGTGAACTTCACGCATGTCCCTGATTTGCAGGATGTGGACCACATTGAGAGCCACACGTTTGCCACCAGCACTTCAACTCAGTTCTGCATCCTCTTCAAGAGAACCTTTATCTGCATCCTAAGGGACACGGTGAGGGCAGGGGAAGCTGGGTCAGGGGTGAGGGGATGGGGCTGGTCTGTCGCTTGGGGCAGGCAGAGACAGGTATTGAATGGGGGCTGGAGCAGGGCTCAGCCTTGAGGAGCAGGCAGGCTGTTCCCTGTTCCTTTGGGATGCTGATGAGATGTGTCCCTGCCTCATGGAGCCTCTGTACCCTCTCTGCCCGCAGGTACTGACCCACCTGCGGTTCATGTCCCACATCTGCATCGGGGTGCTGATCGGGCTGCTCTACCTGCACATCGGCAACGACGCGGGCAAAGTCTTCAACAACACTGGCTTTCTCTTCTTCTCCATGCTCTTCCTCATGTTTGCTGCGCTGATGCCCACCATCCTCACCTGTAAGATGCTCCTTCCCCCAACACCTATTCGCGGCTCCGAACCGCTGGGGCAGAGGGGGCGCTTCAGCTGTGCTGTGTGGGAGTGCGTCTGCTGGGCCCCGTATGGTGGAGCCAGATTAATGGGACAAAAGCAGGAAAATAAGAGAGGAAAGGGAAAAAATGCAGGCAAAGAAGAGGGGGAAGCTTCTGTTTGGGTGAATTGCAGTTTTGCCCTTTATTTAATGTTTGGCTACACTGTACTTGCTGGCTCAAAGCAGAATGCTGAAATTTTTTTTCTGAGAAAATGTCTGAAGCTGCATTTTCAGCTGCTTCTCCTTTCTTTCACTTCCTCAGAAAGTTTGCCTGAAAATCCTTAGCCAAGCTGACTTTTCCATGCAGAAAATTCCCCCATTGGTCACTGACTTTTTTACCCTGGTGAACATTTGAGCAGTCACTCACGGCACAGGCAGGAGGCTGCCTGCTGCTCCGTGCTGGGGCAGCTTCGCATCTGTGTGCACCAGGACGGGTGGGCATGGGGCTGGAGCAGCCCAGGGCACTGCTGGCTGCTAACCCCTCGTTTCCATGCAGTCCCCCAGGAGATGTCTGTATTCCTGCGAGAGCACTTGAACTACTGGTACAGCCTGAAAGCCTATTATCTGGCAAAGACCATGGCAGACGTGCCCTTCCAGGTGAGCTTTCAGGTGGAATAAAGCACGGTGCTGACGCTGATGTGTTTTCCTCGGCACAGCCAATTGATTGGCCATCCCAATACTTTTGAGGGGTCCCACAGGGAGGGTCTGGGGGGTGAGGATGGCCACGGGTCCAGTGGAGCAGTCTCTTTCCTTGCCGCTCTCCAGGTGATCTGCCCCATCGCCTACTGCAGCATTGTGTACTGGATGACGGGCCAGCCACCCGAAGCCACACGCTTCCTCCTCTTCTCTGCCCTGGCCACCGCCACAGCCCTGGTGGCTCAGTCCCTTGGACTCCTCATCGGAGCTGCTTCCACTTCCCTACAGGTCAGACGGGGCCCTGGCCTTGCCTTTCCGTGGAGTGGGGAGGAGAGTTGGAAGGAGCCCCATGACAAGGAGGGGTGGAGGGGAGCGTTGCCCATAGGCAGGTGTTTGAGTGCCACATGCTCAGGCCTGTGGACAGGGACGTGACACCCAGTGGCCTCTACTCCCCAGGTGGCCACCTTTGTGGGACCCGTCACTGCCATTCCTGTCCTGCTTTTCTCGGGCTTCTTTGTCAGCTTCAAGACTATCCCCACCTACCTGCAGTGGAGCTCCTACGTCTCCTATGTCAGGTGGGGACCTGTGCTCTGGCCAGAAGCTTCCTGCCCTGGGCTTCCATGGGCTGGGGAGAGAACCGGGCTACCTGGGGCACTCAGTGACTTGCGGCGTGCTCTGCCCTAGGTATGGCTTTGAGGGCGTCATTCTCACCATCTACGCTATGGAGCGCGAGGACCTGGAGTGTCTTGAGGACTTCTGCCCTTTTCAAAAACCCATCAAGATCCTGCAGGAGCTGGACGTGGAGGAGGCCAAGCTCTACCTGGACTTCCTCATCCTGGGCATCTTCTTTGTCATCCTGCGGCTCTTGGCTTACCTGGTCCTCAGGTACAAAGTCAAATCAGAGAGATAAAGGGGCCATGGAGCCCTGGTGCCATTCCCAGGCCTGGCTGCTGTGAGAGACATTCCGCAGGTGGACTCAGTGCTCCTCGCATGTCACGGACCGCAGCAGATGCGTCAGTAGGTGCCAGCCAGTCCTGGCTCAGTCGAGAAGGGTTTTGAGACATCTCGGAACTGTTTTAACCTTTCCACACACTCTTCATTGCAAAAGTTTTGTACAGCCCTGGCATGTGCCACCCTCTCCCCCAGGACTTCTGAACACCCAGAGCTTTGGTCCCCTCTTGTCACCCAGCACTGCCTTTCTCTGCCAAGAGAACACCAGGGCAGTCCTGTGGAGGTGGCCGGCTGCTGAGCAAGGCCGAGAAGAGCTGCTGCTCCTGGCAGGGGAGGAGCGGTGCCCTGGGGCTGCCTGTGCTTGGGGCTGAAGCCAGGAGGAGCGAGCTGCAGAGCGTGGGTTGGTGGTGCAGCACGTCGCCCTTTTGCTCGCCCTGGCCAGCAGCATTCGTGTCAGCGCTAAGAGCCCAAAGACGCAATAGGCCAAGTTGCACAAGGCTTTAGGGTTTCCTGTTGCTGTAGCCACAGAAATTGCTGCATCCCCTTTTTCTTTTTGCATAATCCTCCCTCTTCTTGTTTTTTTTTTTTCTTTCTAAACCCGACTGCTTCCCAGTCTGCATGGAGGGGAAAGGGAGCCAGCAGGCAGAGAAGGATTTGGGGCACTGTCTCAGGCTTCTGCCCGGATGCCATCCTCAGAGGTGGGAGCTTCAAACACGGGGATGTGGCAGAGTCTGTGGAAGTGAACCTTAGAGAGACTCCCATTCAGTCCCTGCTGACTTTGGGATCACAGCCAGGAGGAAAAATCAACAAAATGGGAAGAAATGACTGGTCCCTTCAAGAGCTGCATGGAGCGAGGAGCATGTAGGTTCCTGAACCCCGCCAGTGCCAGGCGGATGAAAAGCAGGGCAGGCCTGAGCCGTGCCATCGCTAGAGCCTCTGCTGCAGGAGGAGAGTTGGCCCTGAGCCCCTTCCTTGCACTGTCTTGCTCCTCACCCCTCTTCCCCTGGCATGACGGTGGTTGTCTCAGCAGAGCAGGGAGGATGAGCCTCGCTCAGCACCGGCTGTGCAAGGAGGGGATGCCAGCCCCGGGGATGCTCAGCCTCCTCAGAGCGCAACCCGCCCAGGGTAACCCTGTGCAGAAGGGGGCCCCAGCAGTGCCAGGACTGGAAAGCAGGTGAGGTCTTGGAGCAGTCTGTTTGTGTTTCATGACCCTGACACATGGCTTTGTGACTGGTACCAGGAAAAGGTCCCTTTCAGCAAGCGTCTCTGGTGGCTCCTTCAAAGTCACCTGCCCCTCCATACCCCTTGCAGAGGAAAGGCATTTTGGTGCCTCGCCAGCTCTCCAGAGGAACAGAGCCGAGGCCAGAACTGGTGGGGGCACCTGTAGCTGCCACCGTGCTGGGAACACAGGCCTGACCCTGTGGGTACGCTGGCTCTGGGGTCGCAGGGCTGCACCGGTCACCCCCATGCATGGGAACCTACTACTCGTTAGTGAGCTCGGCCGTGGGGAAGGCACTTCTGCCCCGTCTGGGCATGCTGGGCTCTGGCTCAAGCGCAGCCTGTGCGATGCTGCTGCTGGCACTCTCTGAGCAGCAGGGGACTGCGGGGCAAGTGCCAGATTTCTGCGAAATCCTTTGAAATGTTCTTTGCTTTCACTGGCGGGTGGTGGGAGTGCTCCACACAGCAGGAGCTGGCTGGCCTGCAGGTGGACAGCAGATGTGTGGCAGCACTGGGCACTCAGCAAGGTCAGGTCTCCCATGCCTGGACAGAATCACTGCGAGGAGACGGTAGCCATGGGGCTCTCCTGCACACAGGACGTGCCCTGACTGCCCTTTCCACGTTAGACATGGGGACTTTCCTCAGGGGCTCTTGTCTGTCTTACCACTGTCCCACACCAAATTCCCCTCCTCTCCGGATCTCCCTTCCCTGCCAGCTCTGTGCCAGGCTCTGCAAGGGAGCAGCGCCAGCTCAAGGGCCTGCAGTCTGCGGGGCATGGTGTTGCCAGCTGCTGACGGAGGGATATGGTTGAGTGGGGATCAGTGCCCATGTCTGCTGTGTCACGAGGTGGGTGGATGGACAGGGAGCCAGGGGGATGGTGGAGCTGTCACCCTTCTCCACCTCACTGTCTGTGGGGCCGGTGGGACGGCTGCCCCACTTCTGTCCTGCTCTTGGGCTGTGCCTAGTTAAGCCTTGCCCAGGGCAGCGTGCACACTGCTGTACTGAGGGTTTTTCCCCTGGACGGTACCAAGATGGCAGGAGGTGCCAATGGTACAGCTCTGCACAGCTCCTGCCTGCTCCCTGGCAGTGGGATCTCTCATGGTGGGTCCTGCTTCCTGCTACACACTGGAGACACTGCTGTGTCCTGCTGCTGTCCTGCTGCTGTCCTCCTGAGACACCTCTGTGCCATCACAGCCGATGCCATCACCACTCCCAGCAGGACCAGGATGAGACAGACTAGCAACGGCCCGTGTATGGAGCAGAGGGGGCTACCAGTAAGCACTCATGACTGTCACTGCCCATGTCTCCAGCGCACAGGGATGCTGCAACAGAAGCCTTTGCTGGCCAGCCCCTGCTGCTTACAAAGGAACGCCGTGGGACAGGCTGCCCAAGCTCGGCGGGACTGGCAGAAGGTTGCTGGGGCAGATAGCTCCACAGGTGGCTGCCTGGTCCAGCCCGTCCAGGATGGGGCAGCTGACAGCACCCCCAGGATTTCCGGGACAGTCCGACACAGCCTGGACTCCTGCACCAGTGAGCGTGCAGGTTGCCAAGTCCCAGCTGAGCAGGTACGCGGCCACTGCAGGGTAGAGGGCCAGGGCAAGCCCTGGAGATGCAGGATGGCTGTGTCCCTGAGCTGGGCAAGCGTGCTGGGGAAGGGGGGTTATGGGGCAGGCACCCCTCCTTGCCGGGGCAGCAGGAGGTCTGAGGCACTCTGGAGAAGGGGACCAGCACTTCCCGTGAAGCTGGAGAGGGAACGTGTTTGTACAAAGGAGCTGTGATGACCGAGAGATCTGGGCATCCCATGGCACAGAGGGCCTGGGTTTGGCAGACCCTGCCCCAGGCAAAGGCAGCCTGGGGGGTGCCAGAGGGCAAATGGTGCTCGAGGAGTGAACTGAGCCAAGAGCCAGAACTGGGCCATCCATTGCCCCTTCCCTCTCAGCAAGGACAATCCCAGAGATGGTGAAAGGTGCGGAGAAATGTAAAGGGACTGAGCATGTTTGCACTGAGCCCTCCAGGCTGGCATGGCTGGGCCAAGCACTAGGGATTTATTGCCCCTCTACTGCCTGGGTGATCCGCTGCCCCCCAGAAGCAGGGTGAGAGGGGTTGTCTCTGCCCTGGCATGGCAGAGGGATGCAGTGCAGCTGCCCTGCTCCAGTGGACCCTTGGTGGAGCAAGGCTTGGCTGCTCCAGCCCACGGGCCAGCAGGCATCTCTCCAGGACAGTCTCCTCAGAGTCAGACAGGCACCAAACCAGGCTGTGGCGGGACCCCTTGGCAATAACACTGATTGTTTTGTGGTGTGGGGCCAGAGTTGCCCAGGCTGCATCTTGCCTTGTCCTGAGCGTGTGGGGAGCACCCACGAGCTGGGCTGGTGTGCAGCAGTGAGGATGCACTTTATCAGAGCAGAGGAGTGGGGCCAGGGGTGCTTCTAGCTGCAGGAGTCCCACCAGGGAATGCGTCTGGATAATCACGAGGAGTGTGATGGAGAAGAGCTGGCTTCTTTCCCCACACCTCCTCTTCCCTCCTGCACCCTGCCTTCCCTTGCAATGCACTTTGAACAGATGAAGCTGTGGTTCAGGCTGTGGTTCTAGCGCCCTGGGAGCACTGGTTGAACCTCAACCTATCTAAAACTGCTTCAGCCCCTTAGCCTGGCTCGGTTGTATCAGGTGCTGCCTCTCCCTCACGTGTGCGGTGAATGCAGGCAGGCAAGCAGGGGTATGGCCTCTCACCTCCACGCATGTCCAGGCCACCTTTGTCACACACACAAGAGCAGCAAATGCATTATCACCCGGCTCCTGCTAGGGTTTGCTGGAGGGGAGGCTGGGCTAGAGCAGGGAGGGGATGGGGCTTCTCCCAGGGTTTCACCCCTCTCTCAAATCAGGCAATAAACCAGCGTTTCCTTCTCACGGTGTGTGGACACCATTTGTCCTGTCCCTGCTGCCATGGGCAGCCAGCAGCTGCCCGGGCTGTCCGCGGGGTTCCCTGCCATGCTGCGCTCTGTGGTTTTCCAGCCTTGGCCGTGTCCTCCCGGGCAGGGCGGTTGTGCAGTGGGGTGCGTGTGTGACGCAGGGCAGGGGTGGCCCACGCAGAGAGGTGCAGCTGTGGAAGCCCAGGCTTCCCCATGGCTAGAGGTGAGCTGCTTTTTCCTGGGACTGTTTGTCAAAACCAGATGCAGGTAACAGCTCCAAGGCCGAGGCCCTCTGCTCATGCAGCCGTAGCTCTGCCATGGCAGTGTCCAGCCGTAGCTCTGCAATGGCAGCCACGTGTGGGTGGCGTTTGCCCGGTCCTTCTGCCTGGCCGGGAGGAGGCTGCAAGTGGGGCCAGGGCACCGCTGCTCACATCTGCAGATGATGGAGGCGGGGTGGAGGGGAGCCCCTGGGCTTGGGGAGGAGCAGGGGGCTGCTGGCAGGGCTCTGCTGGCTCTCTGGGCTGTGCTGCACATGCAGGTAAGTGCCCCGCAGGGACAGGGCGCCCAGGTTCCAGCTTGCTGCTGGTGCTCACCAGTGTCTGGAGGAGGTGTTGCAGCTTATTTCAGTCCTCCTGAGATGCCAGCTGTACTTGGTGGATTTCACACATCAATAAAACTTATATTTATAGTGTACTGCCTGGATGCCTCCACTCCCTGAGAAGCCAGAGGGCAGGCGTGTGAAGGGGGGTGTGTGGGGCAGTGTGTGGGGTGGGGTGCTGGGGAGGCAGCACACGGGCAGGTGGCTGCACACCTTG
>NW_010433676.1:556-829 GCF_000710305.1 Buceros rhinoceros silvestris | reverse complement strand
TCCAAGCAGGGTGCCCATGGCCCCACAGACACCACCGGCTCTGCTGCCAGCACCGCCTCACTGGGCTGCCAGAGCACATCTACAAGCAGTGAGATGGTGGGTATATACGTCCTTGCATGTGTGCGTGTGTGTGTGTGTGTGTGTGTGTGTCACACAGCCCTGCCAGCACAGCTTCCTCCACAGGGCTCTTTTCCCGTGGGGCTGCTGTTGTCCTGCTCTGCGTGAGCATGGGGGGATTTTGCTCTGGAGTTGGACTTGTCCTTGCAGGCTCCC
>NW_010433676.1:0-270 GCF_000710305.1 Buceros rhinoceros silvestris | reverse complement strand
CCCTCCCACCCGCTCTGCAGCGGCGGCTCTCGCCAGCCTGCTCGGCAGAGCTGGCAGCTGCTGTGCGTGGGGCGGGACGGGATCGGACCGGACAGGACGGAAGGCGCTGCAGGAAGTTATAGCTGCAAAACAGCCGCCTCCAGAGCTGGGGCAGGGGTGGAAGGAGAGGGCTGAGGAGCACCGCGGTCTCCTCCACGGGCCCTGCAGGCTCAGCACCAGCACAGGGATCTGTGCTCCCCACAGGCTCAGCCTCCCCGGGAAGGAGCCCTG
>NW_010433675.1:3075-3825 GCF_000710305.1 Buceros rhinoceros silvestris | reverse complement strand
CCTGCCGCTGCCCCATACCCGTCCCCAAACAATACCGTCCCCCACACCTCATCCCCACCACCTCGAACCCTAACAACCCCGTCCCCACTATCTCAGGTCCGGCGACGGCGCTACCCCTGTCCGTCCGTTACCGCGTTCTCCCCTTCTCCCGCACCATCCAGACAGCCCCCTCTCCTCCCCACCACCCACAACCCCCCGGTGCTCCCTTTCCCCTGAGCAATATCGACTGCGGAAGGGAGTTGCAGGAAAGCCCTTGGCCTCACTCTAGGCTTGGCATCGAGATCGGGGGCACCATCCCCAAAGCCTCCAGCAGCCGTCGGGGGCTGCGGCAGACAGCTTCCCGGTAAAAGTCTGCTAGCAGGGAGAGGACCAGCTTTACTCCTGCACAGTGTTGGGAAAGCCCGGGCAGGGCTGTGCCGAGCCCGGAACTGTGCCATGCGCAGAGCCGATGGGGAGAGCGACATCAGGCACCCGCACCCTTGGGGCAGGGGATGTGTTGGGACCTGCGAGCAAGGGGCGGTGGGCAGAGCAGACAGCTTCCCGGTAAAAGTCTGCTAGCAGGGAGAGGACCAGCTTTACTCCTGCACAGTGTTGGGAAAGCCCGGGCAGGGCTGTGCCGAGCCCGGAACTGTGCCATGCGCAGAGCCGATGGGGAGAGCGACATCAGGCACCCGCACCCTTGGGGCAGGGGATGTGTTGGGACCTGCGAGCAAGGGGCGGTGGGCAGAAATTTAAGAAACGAGACAGCCA
>NW_010433675.1:2529-2956 GCF_000710305.1 Buceros rhinoceros silvestris | reverse complement strand
GTGGGGCAGAATTAAAAAAAACAAGCCAGCCATGACGATGGGGCAACTCCGGGATACACAGCAAGCTGAAAAAGCAGCCGAGGCCTCACTATTCTAGGCTGAAATCTCCCAGGAAGGAAGAAAAACGGTTGGTACAGACAGACCCTCTCTCCTGTCCCCCAACACACAGACAAACTTAGTCTCTTCTGTCATCCCTGGCAGGGCAAGGAGCAAACAAACCACATGAAACAGTAGCTTAAAATTAATTTATTTAACAAATATAGCTATAATATAAATGATAATAAAATTTCAAATATACAGTATATTACATAGTACACAGAGCCCCTTCCAAAGGAGCTGGTGGAAGAACAAACACACGTAACAGAGGGTGCTGTTACACAGGGACAGGAGAGGCTGGTCTACACTTCTGCCTCTTAAACTCGCCTTG
>NW_010433675.1:1106-2494 GCF_000710305.1 Buceros rhinoceros silvestris | reverse complement strand
GCTGCTCTACACTTCTGCCTCTTAACCTCGCCTTGCAGAAAGTAAGAGAAACGTCCTGTCTTTCAGCCCCTTTTTTGCTGTTTCTCTTCCACAGTTCCTTCCCCCACAGAGGGCTCTCCCCAGGCTGCCAGCCGGACCCAGGAAAGCGAGGCAGAGCTGGCCCATCCCCACTCTGTGCCAGGAAAGAGCTGGGGCAATGCCTCAGGTTTCTCTGCCAGCTGGAGAGCTGAGCAGCTCCCAGGACTGCTGAGGAGTGTGAAACCAGGGAGGCCAGCACCACCGAGGGAAGCAGAGAGGCTGAGCAGAGCTGGATTGGAGAAGTCTCTGCCATGGGGCCCATGAGGAAGTCCACAGAGAGGAGCCAGAGGAGCAAGGAGGGAATGTGTGTGGAGCCAGCGGGAGCAGAGAGCTGGCAGGTTGGGCTTGGCTGGGCTCAGCTCTATGTGAGGTGGTACATGCTGTATCCCACATGTGCTGTGTACAGTCCCACAGGAGCCACGGGCAGTCCTGCCCGCTGGAAAGGGCTGGAGGCACCATACAGAGAGGCACCAGCTACGGCTGGGCTGCTCAGCGGAAAGGAGATGCCGAAAGCAGCAGGAGGAAGCATGGGCTTGGCTGCCATCTTCAGCTTTTCCAGCTCAGCCTCCTGGAGCCTCTTGGCCTTGGCACGGCGGTTCTGGAACCAGATCTTCACCTGGGTCTCGGTGAGGCTGAGCGAGCTGGAGAACTCAGCACGCTCAGCTATGGACAGGTACTGCTTCTGCCGAAACTTTCTCTCAAGGGCCAGCAGCTGTGCCGTGGTGAAGGGCGTCCGGGGCTTCCTGTTTGTCTTGTGCTTGCGCAGGGTGCAAGCTGGGGGGCTCAGCCGCCCTGCACCGAGGAGTGGCCAGAGAAGGGGAAGGAGAGAGACACCTTGGTTAGCAATGCCCGAACCCACATGCCCCCCAAAACCCCCCAACCTACAGCAGCTGGGGTAGAGAGAAAGGGGAAAATAAGGTCATGCTCAAAGTGAAATGGCCCCAAAACCCCAGGACTGCCCGGAGCATGCTTCAAATTGATGTCTCCTATTCTAGTAAAGAAAGCGGGTGCTTTACAAGAGGAATTAGGTTTTTCAAGATTCGCAGGACCGAAAGCTACTCAATGGTGCTTTGCAGCAAGAACATCTCTGACCCCACGGAAAAACTCGACAAGGAGCAGACACATACAAGCCCCCTCTGTCTCCTGCCTCCACAGCTCCCACCTCATGCAGAGGAGACTTGAATGAAGGGAGTGACCCTCAAAAAAAAAAAAAACAACCCGTTCTGTCCTTTTTACTGTATTAAGGAAAAAGAATAAACAAAATGGGCTGGCTTCTCAGACTCACCCCCCCCCCCCTATCTATTACACCC
>NW_010433675.1:0-1034 GCF_000710305.1 Buceros rhinoceros silvestris | reverse complement strand
GTGTCTGCTGCAACTCCCCCCCCCCCCTTCATTAGGCCCCTGGGAACTAGATTAAGCATGTAATTAATTACTCTCTGAATTCACACTCAGCCTCTATCTGCCACCCTTCATCGGTCTGCTCCTCTCCTCCCCACACTTCGAAGGGTCCTCAACCTCGATCTACCCCACGCTTACTTAGAAACAACAATTTTCACTTTGTGATTTATATAAAAATCAAACCACTGCGATACTCTACACAAGTCCAGTCGGGAACCTGCATTTCTCCAAGGGAAAAAAAAAGCAGCTCTGTTCGCAGAGCTCCCAAACGCTCCGGAGAGCTTTAGCCCAAGCTCACCCCTAGCCAGAGGAGCCTGGGCCGCACAGCAGGAGCCTGGGCGGGGAGGGAGCGGGACCCGGCAAAGGGCAGGCGGCTCCGTCCGTCCTCCGGCTCAGCATAGCCGATGGAGAAGATTAACGGGCTTTTCTGATTTCGACCCCCCCGCTCTCTTTTTATTTTAGATCTCTCCGTTGTAAAGCGGAAAACATTAGTAACTGCGACTTCTCGGACTTTGGAGATGCAACACTTGAGACAGCAGCCGTAGGGCTGAAGCCTGCAAAGCCCGAAGGCGGCTCTCCCGGGAGGCCGGTCTGTGCGGGTCCTTGGGAAATTGTTTGAGTCACTTTCGGAGAAAACGCCGCTGAGGCCGAGTCAGGCTTTGAGGACACAGTTCGAGCCCCAGGTTAACCTAACAGGCAGGCTGGTCTGCTGCTGCTGCTTCTCCACACGCACACACAGACACACACACCCCTCTCCCCGAGTGACACTTGGCAGAAGATCTGGCCCCCACGCACCCGCTCTTGGTTCGCAGCCACCCTCCGGCTTGGCACACACTTGAACCGGTTCGGTATTTTGAACGGGCCAAAGGGGCTCGGCCAGGAGAGCGAACCGCAAGGAAAAACATGCCAGGAGGAGCCCGGCTGAATGAAAGCGAGGGAAAATCCCCGGCCGCCCCCGCAGCGGGAAGGGCGCTGCCGGCCCGTAGTGGCTCCTAGCC
>NW_010433674.1:1974-2284 GCF_000710305.1 Buceros rhinoceros silvestris | reverse complement strand
CGCTTAGGACACTCGTGTCACAGCCGTGTTACACGCGTGGACACGCGCGTGGGCTCGCACGTGACACGCGCACAGGCACACGTGGCCCTCAAGCCCCTTGAGTCCTCCACGGCGGCTCCACGGTGGGCTAAAGTACCGGGAACACGGCTAGACACGCTCAGAACACGCATGTTACCCCCGTGAACATGTATGTAGATTCCTGTGTGATACATGTATGATCACGTGGGAGCCCCAGGCCTCCCAATCTCCCCAGCAGCTCCACCCCGGGCTAAACTACCGGGAATGCGGCTAGCCATGGCTCTGAAACGCA
>NW_010433674.1:1583-1838 GCF_000710305.1 Buceros rhinoceros silvestris | reverse complement strand
CATGGTTATGACATGCATGTTACACCCGTGTTACACATACGCACACGCGTGTAGGCTCGCCTGCGCCACACGTGTGGACCCACGTGGCCCTCACAGTCCACAACCCCCCAGGGGGCTCCAAGCCGGTCTAAACCGCCAGGAGCTCTCAGGACACGCGTGTGACATGCATGGGCACATGCTTAATGGAGTTACGTGACACATGTGTGGACACACGTGGCCCTCAGGACACACAAGCCCCCAGCGGCTCCGCGAGCA
>NW_010433674.1:1005-1299 GCF_000710305.1 Buceros rhinoceros silvestris | reverse complement strand
CACCGCCACACGCGTGTTCACGTGAGTCACGTGTCACAGGCGTGTCCTGGAGGGAGGTGACACGCCCCAAGTCACACCCGACACGTCAAAAGCCTCATCACGCATGTTGTGGACAAGCCCCCAGCGGCTCCGCGGCGACGGGAAGCAGCTGTAACACGCGTGGGATGCACGTGATGTGCACAGGACACGCACAAACACGTGTGCGGCATGTGTGTGACACACGTGGTCCTCAGGCACCCCCCAGCGGTGTTATGTGAGCGGGGGGTGGCTCCTGCCACCGCCACACGCGTGTTC
>NW_010433674.1:373-726 GCF_000710305.1 Buceros rhinoceros silvestris | reverse complement strand
GCATGTAACACGTGAAGCAGCATCGCGGGTGGGTCGTAAGGCCACGGACCCCCCACGAGCGCCACCACACGCGTGTCAGAGCCACGTTGTGCACCCTAAGCATCAGCACACGTATGTAACAGGAAAAACATGCTCACACACGTGTCTCGGAACTGCAGTACGCACCAGCCACGTCACCACACGCGTGTCAAAGACGCGTTACGTACCACAAATACCAATACACGCGTGTGACACGTGAACCATCATTACACACGTGTTCTAACGCTACGTCAGACACTGTAAACGCCGCTACATGTGTTTAAGGCATCAGCCACAATTACATGCATGTCCTAACAGCGTGTAACACGCCGAGA
>NW_010433674.1:0-228 GCF_000710305.1 Buceros rhinoceros silvestris | reverse complement strand
ACCACGCCGAGACCGTCACTACACACGTGCCAGATCCGTCTCGCGCACCCTGAGCGTCACTACATGCGTGTAACACACAAACCGCCGTCACACACGTGTTTTCAAGCTGCGTGACCCACAACCAGCATCACAACACGCGTGTAACACCAAGGCTATCCCCACACGCGTGTCCAGCACCACACGCCACACCAGGAGCGTCCCCACACGCTTGTGGCGCGCAGCAGCCCT
>NW_010433673.1:0-16035 GCF_000710305.1 Buceros rhinoceros silvestris | reverse complement strand
AAAAAAAAATCCTGAAGAAATAAGCTACAGAGAAGAAAAAAATAGCAAAATTCTCTGCAAGAATTTAAAAGTTGTAATGAACATAATATTAGAGAAAAACTGTATACAACGAAAGACTAGATATTTAAAAAGAGAGGAAAAGTAGTATGTAGAGCATGTATGGGTCTTCATAGATCTCTGCTGCCGAAGCCTGATGTAGATGTCTCAAGGAGGATAAATACACCATATGGCAGTAAGTCTATTGCATTTTGGCTTGCATGAGGAATGAACTTCTGAAATTATATTCCTGGTGGTCCTCACTTACCTTCTTCAGTTTACATGGAAGGAGCAGTTTACACACAGGGGAGCAAAACTGGGTCCCTTTTCAATGACAGAAGATGCACACTTGGTCAGTGTCTGATATCATCCAACCGCTAATAACCGTCAGCCTCCTAGAAGCAGGTTATAGGTAGTCTAAAGCAACTCCCTTCTAAACGTGTGCTGTGTGGGCAGTCGATTCTTAACTTCTCACCGTGTTCTTTGGCAGCATAGCACTGCAAATCCAGACCTGCCTGCAACTGTAAGTACAGGAAAAGAACGGCTTTGAAATAAGTCCCAAGGAAAGAGAAACCCTAATATAAACAGAGGGGTACCAGAGAAGGATCAGGTCAACCAGTGCATCCATATATACATTCTTCTTTACAATGCCTGAAGTATTTTAATACTGTCCCCAGCAATACTGTGAATCCATTTTAGTTTTTGTTTGACAGAGTCTTTCTCTTATTTACAGGTAAAAGAAAGCTGGTGATTGTCTTTTTTGTCAATTTTTTCTCGTTCTTTCAAAAGCCTTGAGTCAAAGCAGTGTCTCCATAAGCGTATTACTCATCATGAGAGAGATTGAGAGCGAGTGAAGAGAAAACTAACTGCTTGACTAATTAGATCTCCTACTATGACAAGGTGACACATTTAGTGGAGAGGGAAGGGCTTTGGACATTTTCTACCCAGAATTTAGTATGACTTTTGACACTGTTTTCCACAGCTTTCTCCTGGAGAAACTGGCTGCTCGTGGCTTGGGTGAGTGTGCTCTTCACTGGATGAAAAGCCAGGCCAAAGAGTGGTGGTGAATGCACTAAAATCCAGTTGGCGGCCGGTCACAAGGGGTGTTTCCCAGGGCTCAGTACTGGGGCTTGTCCTCTTTCATATCTCTGTCAATGATCTGTCAATGTGGGGATCGAGTGCACCCTCGGTATGTTTACACATGACACCAGCTTAGGTGGGAGTGTTGATCTTCTTGAAGGTCAGGAGGCTCTACAGAGGGTTCTGGACAGGCTGAATCGATGGGCTGAGGCCAGTGGTATGTGGTTCAACAAGACCAAGTGCCAGGTCCTGCACTTGGTCATAACAACCCACTGTAATGCTTGGGGAGGAGTGGGTGGAAAGCTGCCCAGCAGAAAAGGACCTGGGGGTGCTGGTCAACAGCCATCTAAATGTGAGCCAGTGGTGTGCCCAGGTGGCCAAGAAGGGCAATGGCATCCTGGATTGTATTGGGAATAGTGTGGCCACCAGAAAGAGGGGAAGCGATTGTCTACCTATACTTGTCACTGGTGAGACTGCACCTCAAGTATTGTGCCCTGTTTTGGGCCCCTCACTAAAGGAAGGAGAGAGACCTTATCACTCTCTACAACTATCTGAAAGGAGATTGCAGTTAGTTGGAGGTTGGTCTGTTCTCCCAAGTAACAAGAAAAAGGACAAGTGGGAATGGTCTCAAGTTGATCAGGGGAGATTTAGGTTGGATATTAGGAAAAATTTCTTTACAGAAAGGGTTGTGAAGCATTGGAACAGGCTGCTTAGGGCAATGGTGGTGTCCCCATCCCTGGAGGTATTTGAAAGACATGTTGATGTGGTGCTGAGTGACATGGCTTAGTGGTGACCTGGCAGTGCTCGGTTATTGGCTGGACTTTGTGTTCTTAAAGGTCTCTTCCAACCAAAATGATTCTGTGAAAAGAAGGCAAAGAGTGTCATACAAACAAGGAGAAACACCCAACTTTTCATCAGAGCCAAGTACAGCTTTGGGCTAATGTGAAGACATACTGTCTTTGTTCCCAGGAAATGCCAATGTAAAGAGATACACCTTCCGGCATCTAGTAAGTTTAAGGACTTCAAAATGTGTGTGTTTGCCTCAGGCACTGAGCTCTGTTTGAATGAGGCAAACAAGGGCTCACCAAATCTCGTAGTACAATTTACCCTGTAGGAGCACAGTAGTTCACAGCACATGGCAAAGTGTTCTACCCAGCAGAACATGGTCCCGTTTGTTCCTCAACTGACCAGTTACTAACTCAAGAGTCAAGGTCAGGAGTGGACTTATCTTCACAGTGCACACACTATTAGCAGTCATACAGTCTCTCTGTGTGTACAAGAAATGTCCTTTTACAATCAAGAATCATCGTAATCATGGTATTAAAGACTCCACCTGACAGTGAGTGTCTTTGCTATGCCTTTACACGTGGGTACAGTGGCTTCTGACCGCTCATTCCAGGCAGGAATAAACGAAGACTTAAACTCTTCAATTATTACACTGGTAATTAGGGAGTTCCTTTCTTATTTTTTGGCTTGAATCCTTATCATGTTCCTCCTGTCACATGCCAAAGCGGCACCATTGAAATTTACTGAGATGAATCACGAGAAGTGCGATTGTTGACCTCTGTGTTAATATTGTTTATATTGTCAATGAAGTTGTAGTCAGCATTTCAGAGGGAGTAAAAACTAACAAGAGAAGTGAACTTGCTGCACTTCCTTACAAAGCCTCTGAAAACTGTCTTCTGTAGTCACTGGCAATTATTAAGTATATGTTCTATGTTTGGATTGAAACGGTGATACTTTTCATGTAGTTCTCCAAGGCAGCGGGTGTCTGAGTAAATAACAGAGAGCAAAGTTTGAGCAGGTGTGAATGGGACTATTTCTTTTCCCAGTGAACTACCTGTCTACCTCCTTAACATTACTGAATGCATACCTTTGATCTTCATGGAAGTATGACAAAGGAGATGATTTTGCAGTTTGAGAAGTTACCTGCTTCAGGCAATTTTATACCATATAGAAAAGCTAGTTATGTAAACTTGGGATCCTTAAAGCAAGAGTCCCACCATCATGCTGGCCATCCCTGCCCCCTTTTCTGTTTCCACACCACTAATTTTTTTTTAAAGGAGGGGGAGCTGTTGGATGACAACAGCAGGACAGAGGGACCCTCAGGCTATTTCAGTCAAGTAGTGAAGCTGTAAGGAATTCTCATTCGGTCTAAAAAAAGAAAAAAAATTTACTGAATAATCCTCAGCTGCCACATATCCAGGTCTTAAGACAGACAAGAGAAGATATGGAAAAAATATTCAGAGCAAGAAAGGCATCTGGCTTGGATAAGGAGTGAAAATTCTCTGATGAAGTAGGTTTTAGGGAGGAATTTGAAAGATGTTAGATGTTGGCAGGCAAAAGGGCTTGTGGGGAGGAGGGTGGGATATTCCATCCGAAACACAAGAAACAACTGCAGAAAAGACAAGTGCAAGAAAAAGGAGGAGAAATGAAGGGAGCAATAACAGAATTGTCAGGAGTCTGATGAAGAATGAAAGCAAAGATAAGGATCACCCTAAGATTCTGAAAGATCTGACTGTAAGGTGTCATTGTAACTCTGTGAGTGTTAACAAGAAGGGCTTTAACAGATGAAGTGTCCTTCCCCAGCCCCTCCATTGTCATGTTTGCTGTCAGTTTGTATTTGTCCTGCTGATCCTTCTGCTGTCCCTCTTCTCATTCAAGTGACGCTCCAGTTCTCTTGGTGTTAATGTTGTCTTCCATCTATTCCCCTACTGAAAAGCGAGATTTAAATGATTGCTTGTTGGGAAAAGACCACTTTAAAATAAAGGAGCAAGAAAAGAGTCTCTGAAAAATTGGAAATAATTGGTCCCTGCGACCTTAGTGCCTCCCTCTAAGGACTGAATTATGACCTTGTTATGCTGAGAGAAAACCAGTGGCTTGATGAATATACTGCTCTGGAAAAGAGTGTTAAAGATCTGGAAGCATAACATAAACTGACTCAGACAAACAAAATGCTGCATAGCATTGTGGGAAGGACATAAACCATCTGTCTCATGAACAATTGGACAGGCATAAAGATCCAGTAAACAGAATGGAGTATCGGATGCTTTGGCTGTTGAAAATCCAACACATGAAACAGTCCTCTAAAGGCAGCAACAAAGATGTTTACACACAGCAGAATAAACTGTCCATGCAGGAGAAAGAGACCGCTGCTGCTTTTACACACTGCTAACGGGCATTGCAGAGAGATTTAGGAGAGTATTAACAAAAATGCAATAAGCTCGTCCTTGATCAGAGCACAGTAGCTAACTAGTCCAAAGAAAAATATCATTACTGAGGTTATTTAAAACAAGGAAACTAGAAGACACAGCACCAAGGAGAGGGTTTGTTTTATTATTTTGGTTTATATCGTCATATTGCTTATGGTTCTACATGGAGTATAAGGTTATGACTAAATAATAGCTTGACATTACACTCAGTACACCCAGCTCCAAGATGGTTCTGGACATAGAGAGCAACGTGACAAACTCTTACAAGCATTTCAAGTAATTAAACAAACCACAGCAGCTGGGCACCATCCTCTCACTGTCGGCACAAGAAAATCCCTTAGCCTCCGGTACCTCTTCCATGGTCTATTAAGAAGGTTAGATAATATAACATGATACACACAACACAAACCAGGCTGTGGCAAGCAGAACAAAGCCTTTGAGTCATCATCCCTTGCCAAATGGTACGAGCTGTTAGGGCCTTACCTATGGGCTTCTTGCAGGTTGGTGACTTCAGTAATACGGTCTCTACATTCATTCTGAATATCACTCCTTATTACGCATAGTGGCTATGGACAGAGGAGCACACGGTGTGGTGACAACAAGGATGAGACCGGCAATACCTGAGCAAGATTAGAGATTCATTGCTCTTGGAAGAGAAGAATGTCTAACAGGCAAATAAGTGAACCATTGGAAAACAACCAGCACTGTCCACAATCAACTATATTCAAGAACCAAGACAGACTTTGTATGAGTGTGAAGGAAGAAGTGTGTCATGTGAACATTGCATTTGGACCGTAAACATGTCCCATGCACAAACACATCAACGCATACTTTAGAACTCTCATTATGGACAAACGGTATGTATTGGTAAGCACAGTGCCTGCTAGAGAGCTGACTCTTACATAAAGCGCCTTTGACCCTTCTTACCCACTATCTCGATGGCAATCTTCACAGGACCTAAGATTCTGTGGCCCTCTTCAGCTGCAGAAATCCTCACGGAAAAGAACCCATGCATCTCCTATAAACCCATGTGACCAATCAACAGAGCACTTATTTTCAGCACAGTGCGCGGTCCCTGTTGCAGTATGTTGATCTAGTTCAAACTACAGGGAAAAACTGTTATCCACACATTTAGATGGTGATTGAAGACAAGAAAATCATGAGCTGTCTACAAATATTCATCCAACAGAGGAGTATGATGAATATATGCAGTAAACATTCATTTCAAATTACTTAGTCAATATTAATGTACTAACTAATATTCAATATTCTTAACCCATTGTTTTCTCCTAGTGGGGAAATTCAGTCTTCTGTTTCTACTATGTGTACCATGTCAAAATTCTCTAAAATAAAAAAAATGTATTTATTTTTAAGTGTCCTGAGCAATAAAGGGGCTTTTGTTGAATATGGGAGGTCTTGAGCATAGATTAACTAAAGCTAGCAGAAGGAATCTGTAGTCCCTGCTCCACATATCCACATGTCATGAGGCAGGTTCAGTCTGAAGGAAAAAGGAAATACGGGCACTCACCATTAATACTGTTGTGGCTGTAGGGCTCTAAAGGCAAAACATGATTAGAAAGAGCTGAAACCTTTTACAAGACGGAGTTAAATAAGCAGAACAACAAAGAAGCTCCTGGGTACAAAGTGCTTTCTCCATGCCACCTGCTGGATGCCTCTTCTCAGGCTTAATGACAAACAAGGGGTAATGATCACAGTCAAAGTAACTGTAAAGAGGGTAGAGGAGGAGCCCTCCCAGCTGACATACACAAATTCCTTCTCAGAAAACAGACCAAGCCATATAGCTGCTTTGTTACTCAGCCTTTATGGCATTTAACCTGCAATGGGAAAAGCAGGAAGTTACTCTACTACGTCAGCTTCCTTCTCTTGGTGCATGTACTCACCCGTGCTCTGCAGCTGCCTCTTTGTTCACACCTGTATGAAGGAGGTGTTTAATATGAAATTAGCTTCCCATATTAAATACCGTAATAAATAATTCCAATATGATTGAGTAATACAGTTGTGGAGTTATTTACATGGACAATTAACCATGATATTATAGAAACAGGTAAAAAAATCTAGAGTTCTCTACAGAGATAAAGAGACTCCACAGTCTAAAAACCAGTGTGTTTCATGTCTCGTATTTTGCTGATTTGTTGATGGAAAGGTTTGGTTTCATAATGTTTCTCTCTAGACCTCAGCAAACAAACAGAAGTTAACAGCTGGTGCCATTAACACGAAGGAGAGGTCAATCTCCATGAGAGAGTATCTAGAAAGCTGAACCTCACACTAAGAAAAGCAAAGTGAGCGTTTTGTTCACTGTATGGTCCTTCAGCCTGCACTGCTGTCACTGCATTCCTCCTCGGAGGGGTCTCAGTTATCTTTAGCAAAAGGAAGAATGTCCACGCACTGCACCAATCGCTGATACAAGACGGAGCATATGCTGCTGTCTCAGGAATCACCTGCTATCATTTTCTTTTCCGTATGTCCTGTACTAGCCACCACTAAACAAGGCAGACATTGCAAAAACTTGAACATCTGATCTGCCGTTTTTCCCTGCCTTTGTGAATGTGTAAGACGAAGAGTTAACATCCACTGGCTTATTCAGTGCTAGAAATTGGGCTCCTTATGTATGTGGCTTTATGGACGCTGGAAGACAATTTTAAAACTCTGTGTAGCCAAATGACTGATTTTTTATTAGATTTATTATTATTAGAATTACTTGAGGTATTATTAGTAGAAGCGTTTGTTGCACGTGTTTACTGCCTATTTGCTTCATTCTTACTTTTTCTTGTAAACACTTTGCTTACAAAAACCTACATTTAAGTACTAATCTGGTGCAACTGATACACAATTCTGATCTTATACCATTGTCATTATGGAGTCATTGTATTATGGAGTTTATTTACCAAAGCAGAACATGACAGAGTTATATTTAATATGAGGAGATTATGAAAATAAAAACTGATGAACTGGACATATAGGAGGAAAAATACTTCCACCTTCTCCTTCACTCCGGACATACTTGTCCACATCAATGTCATCATCAATGTCAGTAGTTTCTCTGCCTCCTTCTGTGCATACTTCCCTGGTGCACAAAAGGGTGCCTGGGAGGAGAGCGGGGCGACTCGGTTTGACTCAGATTTTTGTGTGGTTTTATGTCATTATTGCATCTGGAAAGAAAAGATTCACAGCTCATTGGGAGTTCCTTCAAGTCTTATGACGGGTTATATGGTCAGTTCATAATAGGCTGAAATGTTCCATAACCACCAGATCTATCAGAGTCTGACATAATTTTTTACTTAAATTAAGCATTCAGCACCGTCCGTGTTGGCACTGAGTGGTGGACAACCGCAATCAGCTTGCACGAGAAGTTCAGTCTCATCCTCAAAGAGACTTCTTAAACGGAGCTTGTCTAGGGGAGTCAGCTGTCGCTAGCATTTATCTGCACAGCTCCAGATGCCCGTGCAGTTCAGGTAAACGTGTCCGGTGAGCACTGCTATGCTCTGAACAGAAGAACCCGTTATTCATCACGGTCTGGTGCTTTACTGCGTTAGGGATGCTTGCGTGACATTACCGCTCTGCCCTACAAGAGCGTGTTCTGTCTGAAAGATGCATTTTAGCTCTTTAATTTTTAAACAAACCAAATGGTCATCTTTAAAACTACTCTGTGTCTTGAATGCAGCATAGAATTATTATTTTGGAGGTGAGACTTTAAATAATGATATTCGACCAGGGAAATGTATAACAAATGTGAGGACAGGGAAAAAAACCCACCAGTTGAAAGAATCCAGAAACAAGTTAAATATTTAAAACTAAAGTTCTCGTTGTATAAATATGACATTACATCATTAAACAGAAAATATCTGTTTACTTTTTAGTCATTGTCCTCTCTGTGAGAAAACTTGCTACCCTTAAGTACTGATATACAAATCTGTGAGTGCACATGGCAGTGGACTACAACCAGCTACCAAAATTCGTACAGACAAGGTCAAATCTTGTTCGTAATAATCAGATGATGGCAGAGAGAATCCAATGCATAAGGTAAGCAAGATTTTATGTCCCTGGGTGTTTATCGACTTAAAAAGTAAAGCCTGAGGAAACAATCAGGAGTGAAGATATAAATTAAACTGAGAATCCTTACTGAGAAGGGAGAAAATACATACGCCCACAGAAAAGAGATGCTAGCAGTAGAGTTAATAGGGATCTGATGCAGAAAAACACACTGAATCAGAAGAAAATATCGCGTTGTATGTAATAGGCTGAAAAATTAAGGCAATTGTGACATTTTAGCATTTGTAAGAATAAACTTTTGGTTACAGCATTTGAAAGTTACAGTAAATTAAACATTCCACACTATCACATTTTTCAGTCATCTTTTAAAAAGTCCAGCTCCTAAGCTCTATAGCTCTTCCTCATATATTTCCTCAAGGAATACATATCCCAGAAGACTAAAAATCCCTAGAAATCAGCACAGGTATGAAGACTTTAGAACTGAGAAAAAAAAATATGCAGAACAAATTGATCAAAAAGGACAGATTCTGAGAAATCATAGTTAAGATTAGACTGAAAAGAAATGCGAGTAGAGAAAAGAGAGAAAATCCACAATGTGGCCTTCAGACATCAGTAATATTTACAATGATGATCTGCAGTTAGCGGAGGAGAAGAAGCCATACGAGAACCTATGTAGCCAGGTAAGAGGAACTAATTTATTTGAATCAATTTATGCTTCAGCTCGTTGTATTTCCTCCCTTCTCGTCAATACTTAAGAAGCAGCTGTATAAGATAGAGGAGCCATCCACAGATAACCTAATGGCAAGGATGCCATTCAGCTCAGCCTTTGATGTAGGTGTTAATGTGGATCTCAAGAAGGCTTTTAACAACGGCTTATCTGTGAAATCTGATTCTGCTGCTATGACATTTGTGACAGATGGGTCTTGTTTTCTTTTCACAGGAAATACGTTTTTCCTTTGTCATAATGCAATACAAATGCTTCCTCAACAACAACAAAAAATCTACATATGAAGAAAAATCACGGGTCAAAAGAAAACTTGCAGAAGAATTTATATAAAGGAAATATTCCTAGTCTCAAGGAGGTGATGGTTCAACGTCACTTAAACTTACTTCGTCTGTCACTGAAATAAGAAACACATGAATGAGCAAGAACCTGCAGAACCAGGAATTTTATCCTTAAAATTGAAATATTATTTATTACTTTATCTTCCCGGGAGAAAATAATACTTTTTATGCCACAATCCCATATAAATTGTGCGTAACTCCCGTAAAACTGAGTTAAAACATTAAAAAAATAAAAAAAGATAAAATATTATTATTAGTAGTAGTAGTATTTACTCTTCATTGAGATGCCTCCTGGAACACACCTGTGAACTCGGAGGAGATGACAAAGGAGCGCAGAAGTTACTCCGCTCAGGGCTGCGTCTAGCTGGAAGGCACCGTGCTGCCAGTGAACGTTTCCAGGAGGTGCCCTTAGCTCTCCGTATCCAAATGGGCATATTAAGAACATTGACATGAGATCTGAAAAATCTTGTATGATAAGCACCAAGCTATGAACTGCAGAACAGTCAAGAGTCAGGGGTAACTAAACAGCACAGACTAGATGCCGTTTGTCCAGCATTTGCAAGGAGCAGCCTTTAAAATCACTGGGCTCTGGAGTGGTCCTGACTCAGTCTCTGGCTTTGTTGTAAGAGAAAAAGGAGAAAGTGCCACCTGTGGAGCAGACTGCAGTATCGACATGTCCTGGAGAGAGAAAAGACACTGAGAGAAGTCTGATACCAGAGATTGAAACAGGAGACCTGCACAAGAAAAGCCATCCACCACCAGGACCCCAGCACAGAAGAAGGGGAACGCTGGGCTGACTGTTCACAGAGTGCCAGTCATGCTCTGAAACACCCAACACACTTAAAGCTGGTCGGGTCTAAGCCGTGATGTGAGTTTGTTACTCCCAGAGTAATCCAGGCATATACTGGGTGACCTGGCTTTGGTAACCTGACACCCGCAACAATCGAATCTCAAGCAAGTCTATGCATGCCCCAGTAGGCATTTGGGTAACATTCGCTCGTGGAAAGATGTTTTCTCAGAAACTTCGGATAACTTCAGGCAAGGCAGCAAGAAAGGGTTGGGTTTTTTTTTTCCCCAGTAATTCTGAATACACGCAATGAAAGTGTGGGTTAAATACATATCTTTGAGGGTTCCGCCACTGCTCCTTTCTTCATATGTCTCAGCTAGGTAAGTAATCAAATATTGCTAGCAATATTACTTACTTTAAAGCAAGTAATAAAATATTGCTAGCAATGAATGCAGTGAAGAAAATTATCCTGATGATGCTGGTGTTTATATTCATCCTCCCTGGAGTTAGCTTACCCTGTTTCTTGCTGTGAGATCCCCATACTATTTTAGTGTGCCTGTGGCTCTTAGGAGACAGAAAAAACATACTCCACATTGCACAGTGGTAGCTGGAGTTAAGGTTTTCTAAGGTTTTCTGGAGTTAAGTTTTCTAGAGGTGGTCTAGGAGGACAGTTGTTTGCTGCTGTACACGTATTTGTTGGAGATACCTGAATGACAAAATGGGGATTGGATTTACCACCGCCGTGCAGGGAACCTGGCTGCCCCTCTGCCTTGCAGTGTGCTGGAAATAAGGTCCTTGCTGCACATTCGTATTTGTTTCATGTTGGGGGCTGCAAAGGTATAGTCTGCGGTATTCTGATCCTGTTGACCCAAGGTGTGGAAAAGAAGGGATAGGTACCTGTACCCTCCTGCGACCGATGTCTCAGCTTTTGAACCTGTGTTGTGCTTACTCACATAGGCATTTGTGCAAGGCAGCACTGTCTCTCCCCCTGCCCTGTTTGGTCACAGCTTATAAAGGCTGTGGCTTTCTCCTTAATCACGTCTCTGTATGTGATCTCTCATTATTATGGTGTTTGGGCCATTACGGATGCTCCATGATATGGAGAACTGCTGGATTCTTTGCAGAGCTGTTTACCACCTGCACTGGGGGGAATAACAATTTACAGTTTGTCCAAAAATCTTTGCTTCGCAAAAATGTCCCAAATTACTGTGGGTAAGGCTTTCCTTTCTGAATACAACCACATATCTACCTGTCTATCCAGCAAAACGAAAATCATTACTCAGTTATTTCAACAACACACATAAGACAGATGGTATTAATTTTCCTTTACAAACAGATTCTCCTGAAACTAAAGATCACTTTGATGAATTTGCAGTTTGCCTTTTCTATGTACTTATAAACAATGTTTAAAACTTTTTGAACAAGGATTACACGTTGTCATGGTTGAAATGAGAGAATAGATGGGCTGTTTCGACCTGCAAAACACCTATGGGTCAGAATATATAATCCAGCCATGCTGCTCTTAAAAAAAGAAACCAATAAACTTACTCACAAGCAGCGAATAAGCGCTACCACTTATTATATATGAAAAACAAACACGTTGGAAAATCGGTTTTTTCACTGAATTCTGCCATGCAATATTCCGGATAGCCTATTAAACTCTTTATTCCTTTTAAACAGCCACAGCATAGCAAATCTGGTACTGTTGGCATTAGTCCAAGCATCACACCAGCAAACCTGTGTCATTCCCACGAATTCCCAGCTGATCTGAAACTTCACTAGCAGTCTTAGTTCTGTCGACTTTTACAGTAATAGTAAGGATTTTTCCTTCTCCACGGTAGTTGCTTTCATGGATGCAGGGCAATATCTTATGTTGTTGTGACCTCTGGTGGAGAAAAGACCAAGGCCCATGAATTTTTTTTTTTTTCTTGAGGCAACTGGAATGGAAAAAGGCAGTTTTTCCTTCACTGTAAGCTTTAAAACCATTTCTGCTCATGCATTTAGGTGATAGATTAATTCATATCTGATGGCACATGTCATTGTGAAACGAATGGTTAAGTACTCACACACCTAGACGTTCACCTTACAAGTAGCTCTGAAAGATCCTAGTCAGATTGGAAGCAGCTCTGCAGTGAGGACCCCACAAACAGGTGAAAAGGCTAACTTGTCCCAAAGAGTTTACATTTAGCTTAGCACATGATGCGGTTAGTAAGTCTGACAAAGGAAAATAGCTTAAAAGGAAGTGGCTAGGCAGGTGAAGGCAATAATAGTGATTTTCTTTTTTCACTAGTTGAATTTAAACTCAGCAGTTATTAAAGACAGTACACAAGGCATACTTCTGCAGTCAGGGAACTATTTATTAAATTCACGCTTCAATGCTGGATTATGATCTCTGTGTCTACACTTTTCAGTGATAGCGTGAATAGGGTAGAAGCTGAGCTACAAGTAAGGTCCACAGCTAGCAAGGAGGAAAGGTGAAAAGCAGAATTTCAGGAGAGGGTTGAAGGCTGAGAGAATGCAAAGAAGAATTCAGGGACACAATTTCATTAACTTCAGATACTGACAAGGAAAATGTGACACAGTTGTCTTTCTTCAGTTAAAGCTGATGAACTGCCAAGATGCACTGTCTATCTCATAGTTCAAACAATCTGTTACATAAAAACACAAAAGCGATATTAGCAGCCTAGTTTAGTTTGGCTCAGGGTCACCTTCTAATAAAGAAACAGCTGAAGGTGAAATTCAAAGAGTTAATGAGTACTTTTCAGAAAACATTAGAGTCATGTTTGAGATGCCATATGATCTTTAAAAATAAACCTGTCCAGCCTCGGCTTGCTCAGGTAAAGGCCTTTTTTTCTAATGGTATTCTGCTAAATTGCAGCACGGAAGTGAGTATGGGAAGTATAAGACAGTGAAGTAATCTCATATGTTACATAAGAAAACATAATTTTAGCTTCTGTCTCAGTCAAATTCTGCTGTGAACTGTAAAGTGAAACAGAAGAAAATGAGCAAGAACAAGGGCACTTGGGCTTCTCTCAGGTCTCATCAAAACAGGAATGAAATGCTGGATTGTGCCATGTGGGAATGACTGGGAGAAAATTGCAGGCAAAGAAACCACTATCCAGAAGTGGGGGGAAAAAAAAAGAAAAAAGCAATTTTGAGTTGTCAGGAATTCTTCATCGTAATGCAGTCCAAAATAAACTTCTTTTGTTGATTAGACCATGTATATTGAATACAAAAGAAGGGAAAAAGTGATACCTACATGGAATTGTGTAAGCAAAGACACCAAGCCCTGAGAGCTGAATTCATGTTCCAAAGGAGGACTTCTGATGCTGGAAAAATGACTCCCTGGCGGGGCTGCTCTTCCAAAACCATCGGTTAAACACAGGGCCCCTCCCCTCCTGCCTCACCCACAGCATGCCCACCCCAGCAGAGCACCTGCTTGTGATACGCACAGCCCAGCTCACAGGGGCTGCCGGTCTCCTGTTTCCTGGAAAGCAGACAGATACGTAGCATGAGCAGAGAGGAAGCACGAACGCACCTTCCCTGTCCCAGGTCTGGGGCTGAGTCCTGGCCCAGGGGAGCAGCAGCTACAGAGCTGGGCGAGGGCAGGAAGCTTCTCGTCACGCTGTCGTTAGATAGTGTGTCAGTCTCAGAAAGAAAACCAGATTCTTTCTCTTCTGGGTTGGGGTGGTCCCACAGTGATCGCTTTGTCACTGGGGCAGTGAGACTATAGCCAGGGCTGTGGTGTGAGTCGCACCTCCGCAACCCTGCATGGAGAAGGGGGAGCAAGTTACTTCCCTGTTCTTGTTAGCATCTCCCTGCGCTTCTTTGTGCCTGCTGCATCCTTCCCCCAGTTATCGTTAAAAGCCTGGTGCAAAGCAGAACAAAACAGGGAAGCAGGCAAAGGTCCGAGGCAGCTCTGTCCTGACTGTACAGCCTTTTCACTGAACGAACCTGCTAGAAGACAGCCCAGCAATAAACAAAAGAATGTCTTCTGTGGCTTCTTTGTGGTTTAGTTTCTTTGAATTTAACTAATTCTTCCACAAATTACTAAACAAAACAGGAGAGTGAGAAATTTCCTATCTGATTCTCTGCTGAATCAGAGCAGGTTCCTTCTCCAGTTGAAGGCAATATTTAGTAAACAGTGGCCCACAAGGTGATGACCAGGATTCCCAGCGCCATCATCACCCTGATATGGAGGGGATGGCCGGGGCAGAGCAGCTGCCTTTACATCCTACTTTAACCGCAGGTGATTTGGAGACGCCCTGGGAGATAACACTGAAGCAGGAGAGGAAATCAGATGTTAACACCTAATGTGCTTTGTGGTTTTTAACACGGCTGATGTCCCATTTTTAAAGCTGTGAGAGATCCTAGGACACAGGCTGTTTATAGGTGGGTAGATAGACAAATAGATAGATAGATTTGTTTCTAAAGTTGCCCGGTGGTGAAAGTAACCTCATATTACACAGGCACTGAGTAACACCCAGTTTCTCTGAAAACTGCGGTTGGTAGCAGTTTGTCACCGTGCCCCCAGGAGTCTCTCACTTCCAATGCATGGTACGCCACTTCCCTCTCTGTGTGGAAATTACAGAGTATTCCACAATGCAGCAAAGTTCGTTTGGGGAGACATAATGCCAAGCACCAAGGAGCTTATCTTAGCAGACAAAATCAGTGAGAGTACTTTTTATGACCTGAGAATTCCCATCTGCATGATGCTATTTGAGCACATGAGAGCAGCAGTGGCACAGAGCGAGCTGTCTGTTTGCTTTTGCATGCTAGGTAGAACTGAGACTGATCTTGACAAAAAGATACTGATTATTAAAAAAACCCCAACAAACAATTCCATGTTTTTAATTGAGTTGTAGCTAGAACATAAGCTGATACGTGGTCCACCAGCATCGCTGATGTGTATGGTCATAGCAGATGCTTGAAGGTGCCAGGCTGGTGATACACACTGGTGACAAGGATATGCCGTTAGAGTGGTATAAGATTTTTAGAGTTTTTCAGCCTTGGTTGTTTACAAGCAATAACAAGGATTCCAAGGGGTTTGGAAAAAAGTCCTCAATGTCATATTTATGATTTCATTAAACAAATGAATATAGCTTGCAGTCTTTCTGAAAACATCCTTTATGCAAGGATCTGAAGTCATGGCACTGCTTGCAGAGCAGTTTTTAAGTGATTTTAAAAAAAACCCAACAAAAAATGAATGCTCTTGACCAAAAGTAGCGCAGCACTGAGAATATATTTGATTCATCCTTCTAGCAAAAATGGAGAGAAAGGTCATTTTTAAAATATCACATCTACCTTCGGTAAGCAAGGAATTTAACCCATGGTGGATTACAACCCCCAGCTTCAACTTCACACCCACTCCAGGCCCAAGCCGTGTCAATCTATGCCTCTTCGAATAAACCCATAAATAGAAGGGGGGGAGTGCTGCTCTTCTCTTTTCGTCATGCTCTTGTGTTTGGAAGGAGAAGGACAAAAGAGAAGAGAGAACCACTGAGCAGTCACTTCGGCAGTAACAACTTTTCTTCAAGTATATTCTGGGACAGTAAAGATCTTCCGTGTGGCAAGGAGACTTTCAACTGTGCTGATCACCAACGGGGGAAGAGAAGAGGGACCGGGATGCTGGGATGCGGGGCCCCCATCCCCTCCCATGCTGAGAAGTGATGGGTCACCATCGGGGTAAGAGAGGACAGGTGTGGCAAGGAGACTTTCAACTGTGCTGATCACTGGTGGGGGAAGAGAAGAGGGACCTGGATGCTGGGATGCGGGGCCCCCATCCCCTCGCATGCTGAGAAGTGATGGGTCACCAGCGGGTAAGAGAGGACAGGTTGGAGAGCT
>NW_010433672.1:514-10164 GCF_000710305.1 Buceros rhinoceros silvestris | reverse complement strand
TGGGGCGGGGAAAAACCCCCCGCTTAGCCGATTTAATAGCAGGAAAGCTCTCGGCACAAATATTCTCACCCGATTCCAGACAGGACTCACGGCAGTAATAGTTCACAGTCTGTGATCCTCAGCGATCCGGGGGGTGCAGGCCCTCAGGTCTCGGGCTGGTCGTTCGCCGGGTCGGCCCCAGCCGGGGCTAGTCGGGCCTGGTCAGGCCTGGACGTCTGCCAGCAGAGTATCAGGAGCTCTCCCTCCGCAACGCCGCCCGGAAGCCGAGAGAGCGATCCGCCCCCGAGCTGCTGCTTTTAAAGGCTCCCGATGTAATGTTTCACCTGACCCCCTTAACCGATTAAATGCGGAATTATTGTACTAGGTGGAATAATTCTATTTGTCCATTTCCCAACACAAGGAAGTTTCAGCTCAAACCAGGACACAACCAAAATGATTCTGTGATTCTGTGAAACAGAAAACTCTTATGGAGAAAGAACAGAAGACTGGAATGGAGAGAAAAAAAGCATTGACAAGAAAAGTAAAATAGTCATGCAAAAGATTAAAAAAAGGGTAAAGCTTCATAGAAGAGCATGCAGGGCAGACAGCATAAGAACACAAAGAGAATCTGGCTGGCAACAGAAGGATGTTAGGCACCGTTGGAGAGATAAAGGACATCTGCATCATCTGATGGGTAACAAATGGAGGAATAAAAGCCTGGGTACCTTTGGCATGGGGAAAAGTCCAAAAGATTCCTGAGGTAAATAAATATGGAACTCAACTGCGTGAGGACTGGACAGATACAGTAAGTCCCCTGTGTGTGCACTGAGCACACTGTGGCAGGCCAGCTTAAAGTAACTTTTCCAGACTAGAGTCAGGAATAGGAGACAGAATTGCAGGAAAGGTAATGCAGGATTAAAAAACAGCTGATGAACTAGTCCAAAGAGCAAGATAAGAATGTGGTCTATGGCAAGACCAAAAGTCAGAAAGGAAAGAAATCTCTAGAATAAAGTACAGCAGTGGAGCATGTCTTAAAGGCATAGAACAGCCTGGGTTGGAATGGATGTTGAAAGATCTTTTGCTCCAACCTTTCATGGGAAAAGGAGCTAAGACAAGATTATCTAGCACCCTGTGCTATCCCATCTTGAAAACCTCCAGTGATGGGGACTCTACCACATCCCTGGAGAGGTTGTTCCAGTGAATGGCTGTTCTCACTGTAAAAGATTTCTTTCTTATATCGAGATGAAACCCCTCCTGGTGCAAGTTTTACCCATTTCCCCTCGTCTTCTCCATATGGCTTCTTGTGAAGTGAGAGCCTCTGTCCTCTTTGAAACTGCCGTTTGGAATACCGTGATGGGGAATGCTATGATGAAATACTGTGATAAATACTGGGATACTGCGATGGGGTCCCCCTGAGCCTTCTCAAGGGAGGAAATATCAAACTCCTTTTTCCTCACAGCGCAGGTTCTCCAGGATTTGATTCTTTATGGCCCTCCTTTGGGCCCTCTCCAGTCTGTCCACGTTTCTTTAATTGTGGCATGCAAAACTGGACACAGTACTTTAGATGTGGCCTGACAAGCACTGAGTAGACTGGAATGATCACATTTCTATCTGTGCCACTGATGTCCCTGCGGAGGCAGCCCACAGTCCGATTTGCTTCTCTTGCTGCAGTGGCTCACTGCTGACTCATGTCAGGTCAGAATAGACAGACCTGTCAAGGACCAGAAATAGAAATTTAGGAGTATGTCACAGCCCAGAAGTACATTGAACAGTGAAGCACAGCTATTGCCTAATGCTAGCTTGGGGAAAATTTTAAACCACTGGCCAGTTCTTTGTTGATGGGGCTTGCTAGGCCCTCAGTCACTGAGGAGACAGACTGAAGATAGTTTCTTACAGGTTTTGCCTGGCCAAAACAAAAGTCGTCAGCCGCTGGACCTTCTCAGGGTATATATTTCAGTGTATAGTCAGATCTCATCTATAAAAGATGCATTTGCAGTGAGGACTACATACATTTTATGTTTCAATATTTTAGTTCAAGAGCTGAATGACAAAAATAGGAATGTTTTCAATACAAGGAGCTTCAGTTCCTAATGAACATGAACAGACAACTTTGCTGACAACCAGTATCTCGTCATTTGCAGGCCTTAAAAAAATCCAGTCATAAAGCAGCAAATACAGCTACAAATAACTTTTAAACTATAAACGACTGAGAATAATACAGAATTTTTCAAACTGAACTACTCTTTTAGATTTCAATAATATTCAATTGCAACTAATTAGCCTCTGTTTTCAGAAAATACATATTCTTAAAAACACACCTTATAATTCTCAAAAATTAATGAATTATAAGGTAAAGAATTTTAGGGAAAGTTGCAACAGGAGAAATGTTAGTGCTGTTTCTAAGGTAAAAGCTAAAGTTCTATCATCACAAAAGAAATTCCATGCTAGTTATAAAAATTAAGAGGAACTTAAGATGAAATAAGCAGCTGTGAAAATAAATGATATATTTATAAATGGTTAAGTTCCCCTTTCTTCCATTTGTGGGCTGATAACATACCTATTTTAAGTTGGCCTATGAGGGTAAGGCAAAACTGAAGGCTTTTTTCTGCCTAATACCAGATTGTGAAGCACGTTTCTGTGAGGTTTAACGATCAATGCTATAAGTGTAGCTCTTCACTTGCAGATGTGCCATTTACAAACCACTGAGAAACATTTGCATGAAGATTTTTGTGTAACAGCCTTAGCCGTGGATGCTCTGCGTGTTCTCCATCTTTGCTCAGACCCAAAGGGCTCTGGCAATGCTGCTTGGAAATCTGCTGTGTAAATAAAGTATTGTGATCCAGCTGGCAATCCGTGTACTAGATCTAGCCTGAAGAATATTTCCTTTAGATCTGCTATTTTTAGTTTGTGGAAACTATGGAGCATTTTTTTGACAGAAGAGAAAGACTCTTCTTGTCCCTTGCTAAGAGATGCTGCTACCATTAGGTCCCTGTGAGTGGAAGCAGCAGGGTAAGGAGCACATTACTTATTGTACGTGAGCAGCACAGGAATGAATGAGACAATTACTATTGTCTCTGCAGCTCATGTAGGGAGGGCGAAACTGGGACCAGTGTAACATAAGATACACAAGACGTTACATGGAAGGGCTGCATCCCTGAGATACGGTATGTCTACTAATACAGACTTTCTCTTGCTGATTGATTACATTTATAATCAACACGCTATTAAGTTTGATCAGCTTAGTCTTCAGAGCTTTTTCTAACATTAATAAAAAGACTAATAATAAACATATTGTATAACTTAAGAATAGGGAAACTGCCCATAAATATACACTCAAAGTCAAAATCTCTAGAAAATTGACAAGGATGTGAAAAAACAAAGACAACTATTTGATCAGCGAAATTAGGGATACAAGAAGAAATTTCAGAAAAATTGGGTAAAAAATAGGTCATAAGTATTGTATTTGTCCCTGAATGGTTTGAAATATTACAGCTGATAACAATAATGCAGAAGAGCAGATATGTCAAATAGGCAATTTCGTATTTGAGAATATGATGGATGATGTAATAATACCAGAGGATGTATATGAAACAGTACTTTGTCTTCCAACAGCAATTAATAATGGTATGAAAAAACAGCAACTGCTTTCTAATATCTTAAAATAATTAATGCCTTATAATTTGCATCATGGCATTTCAGATGAGCTGACCAATTAATGCATTGAGCTTGCTGAACAGAGTTTATGCTGCCAGATTCTAGTTACTCAGTGAAAAGTACCCAAATTGAAAGAGTATTATCTATAAAAGGGCTAATCTTAATAAGAGACAGGGAGAAGAAATTAGAGGTTTTATAACTGCAGTTCACAGTCTTGCTGAATCTGGAACTATAAAGGACTTCAGTCATCTCAGACCTACGTGTCCTCAAAATCATATGCAACTGTAGGCTTTTCTTAAATTCTCCTTGATACACTCTTCTATGCTCATCAACCTTTTGCTGACTAAACCAGCTTCCATTCAGTACGTCACCAGCATCAGAACATTTCAAAAAAGAAAACTGAATTGTGACAGCATTGCCTTTGCTGTACAGATGGTGCATTTGTTTGCGGCAGCAGTAACAGAGAACACCACAAGTGACTCTCAACAGTTCTGAGATGTTTTCAACAGTGGCCCTTTATTCTGAATGACAAACGTGAATTCAGAAAAGAACAGATAAAATCTGCTGAACACATAAACCACTCAACAAGCAAGTCAGTGGAACACAGACGGACTGCAGCCATTATTCACCTTATCTGAATCCATGGCATTTCTGCTGAAATTTTCTAGGTATAATAAATCATATGGAAAAATGGTCTCCAATAGTAGCTTATCTAACAAAATCCATAAGGGATCCCCTTTTCATCAGAAGATGAAAATTTCAGAAAACAACAGACTGTATTTCATAAAGCAGAAGCATCAATTTAATGTTCCCTTGTTTTGGCACAACGCAATTGTAAACAATTCAACAGCAGTAGCAACAGCTGTATCTTACAGTCCGGGAACAATGCTCGCATGAGAACCATTGTGGACATAAAAGAGTACTGCAAGCAAGTGAAAAAGGTGCTTGAGCAGTTACTTCTCCTTGTAAACATCTCAGTAAATATTTATTCAGCATCACTTTTAATACAAGGATAAATAGCCAATGCTTGGACTCCAAAGCACTGAATAACCTTCTACCTGAAATTCCGAAACCTGGACCAAAGCTGATGTGATTACGTTTCAAAAATCAGCACATAACAGGGAAAGTATGCAGAGCAACCCCAATCAAGTGGTTGCCAAACTTAAAAGAAAGATTTCATAATAACCTGCTTTTTTTTTCCCAGGTTTTTTTTTTTTCTGACTTGGTTGTGAAATCACACCTAGTACTTCCCCACCAGTTTCAACCAATTAAATAAAGACAACTAAAAGACCAGAATTTGTGAATACATCTGTGCCAGCATGGTGTGGCTAAGGTATTCTTTTAATAAGTATACTGCCATACAGGATTTTTCATGTGGATATAGATGTAATTCTGAAAGGACAGCAGATTTTTTTATTCCTACAACAATTCAACAGAAGATACTTTCCAAAACTCATGAGGATTATTAGTGCATAAAAACATACAGATTATGAGGTGACCAACAGTAACTCTGAGTCAGTACTTTCAGACCGTCATACAAGGATACAACAGAAATAACAGGAGGGGAAACTATCCTCAGGGATGTGTGGCATACCTTGGCAACCAACAACGACAGATGTTTTGGATGTTTATTTCTGTTTTTTTATTTTCAGAAGACTCACATTTTTGTAACAAATTGCTTTTCCACATATATTGACTTGGGGTTTTTTTCCACAGCTTTTGCCATTGAACATTATCCTAAAACCATCTGAACTGTCACGGGTGGAAATTCTGAAGTGAAAAGGATGAATGACGCATCCACCTGTGACAACACTATGATTCAAATCTACTTGGTCTAATCATAAAATATTTGAAGATGAGGTCCCAGCACAAGGACAGAAATTCAGCAGTGCAACTTCAGCGTCTAAAACAAAGGAAAATGCCTCTTGAAGTCATACTAATGAGAAAAGGAATCCTAACTGATGCTCACAGTACTGCAGAGTTTGAGTGAGAGGAAGGTTACAGGTGAAAAGCAGCTTGAATCAGCTTTCTAAGGTGGACACAAATCCAGCAGTATGTGTATCTGTGTACAGGTGAAAGCAAAAGTCCGAGAATGTTAAGTCCTACTGACAGAAGGAGTGAGAGTGAAAAAGGGTTACTGCAAAGGACACAGGAATTAATGGGATAGTTTGCTGAACCTCTCTTTTGTACTCAAACAATCTAGTTTTGTTTGGACAGAGAGTTGGAAAGACCAGGTTTAATAAGTTACAAAGCCTGTGATTTGTAACTTATAAAGTGTAACTGTCATAAAGTTAAATTTCAAGTGAGTCAAGTAATCACTGTAACAACTTACTAAAATTCTGGTGGATTTTGTTATCACTATACATTTTCAGCCAAGACTGGACGATTTTTAAAAATATCTGTCCTGGTCAAACAGGAATTAAGGTAGAGAAGTCTATGTCCTCCTTTATAATACAGTCAGGCATCAACAATCCAGTCTTATGTTATAATTTATGAATTTTCCAAATTACAGCAAGTCAGGTTTTTAGGCTCTTGAAGAGCAATTATGCAGCTATGTGAATATTGTCTGCTGGATAAATCCACAAAATATTTATGCATTTGGTGATCTTTCAACTGAAAAACATTCAATGAGATTTTTATTAAAAGAAAACAAATGATCATGTACATACCAGCTGCAAAAGCACTTTGATATCCTTCGGCTGTTGCTATCTACCTAATGATTTACTGACTAAACAGGATTGATAATTCACTTCCTAAAGGCATCAAGAAAATACTGTCAAAAGAAGATCAGTGTAATTTTTTATTACAAGTGTAGAGACAGAGGCATACTTGAAAAATATGGCAGTAGAGTTAAATCTTTATGGGCAAGATAAAGATTAATGAAAATGAAAGATAAAGAATAATAAAAGCAATTATTCTGCAAGCAGAATGTAAAAAGTGGTTTCACTAATTTGAGTAAGAAGATGTTATTTGAACGCTATCAGCTTTTAGCTACTTTTTCTCTGTGTGTTAGTCTAAATCCTAAAATATAGCTAGTTTGTTTCTTTCCTCCCACACAGATATTCTATTTCCCTGGTTTTGAGTGAAATCTTAAGATGAACATTCACATCAAGCATTGGACGAAGCTTTAGGGGGGAAAAAAAAGAGTGCAGAATGGATGGTGGTGCTCTTTGGAGTTACTCAGAACAACCAGAAATTTGGGGAAATTTGACATCAAGTTAAATGAAGGTTGTTCTTAAAGCATGAGAACATATTGTTCAGCTTTTCTTGGAACATTTATTCAGATTTTAAAAATGCCACAATGTGCATTCCAATCACTATCTCGATTCTCAACATCTAGCACTCGATGTACACAATTTTCAGTTTAAGCCGATGATGAGATCAAACACAAGAGAAAATGACCCTGAGTTAAACAGTTACCATACACTAGCTCACCTACAGAACTAGCAAGCTTTAAATCAGAAGAAAATTTGAGATAGTTCCATTTAGTTTAGCCTGTAACAAAAGAATCCAGACAAATGATTTCACATTTGCCACCTCCTGGTATTTCCGCAGGCATTCACCAAGGCAGAGTTCATTGGAGGTTACTTTGCAGTGTTTAGCCCCACGGCTAGTTATACCATGGCTGGCCGACATACTTTAAGAGCTTGTCACGTTGTTGCTGTAGTAAATACAATCTTATCTAAGGTATTTCATGCAAAAGAATTACAAAGAATTTGCAATACCCACCCGCTACTACTACTATGCCACTACTGAATGTGGGGGGAAAAAAGTTTAAAAAGCTACAGTAACATAACATAACAAAGAATGTACTGAGCAAGGTGTGAGCCTACAGACCATTCCCCTCCTCCAGAGCATGGTTTGCTCTTACCTATCCATGCCCTAAACCAGAGCCTCGTGGTGGCCCTTTCTGCCTCCGCCACCCTTCAGGTGAGGGCAATGTGTTCAAGGTGGATAGTGATGAACATTTGTTCTATGGGACACTGCAGGGGGATGAAGGTTTCTCAAAAAAATGTGTCTGGAGAAGGAACTTCTCCAGTGGTGTGTGGTCATTTTGGTCCCAACCCTCCTGTGTGCTTATCCACTCATGTTAACAAGTTTGAGGTGACCCTTTAGTAAGCAGGCATTCGTATAATAAACACTATCAGCAGGAGCAGTACTTGTGAATTCACTAAAGACAAGTTAGGTGGGGGGCTCAGATACCCAACATACAGTCCTCAAACTAATGGTTAAGAACAACACTTTTATTCCTATAAAAACCACGCTCCGTCTCTTCAGGCCCATACCATTTGGACTACTGTGTATCTTTTTTTTCTAGGAGTTGTTACCTACTAGCAGGCCTGGTTTATGATTTTTCCGTGTCACCATGCCTTTTGGATCCTTTCATTGCCTCTCCTATATCAAACATAAGCTTTGCATTGGTATTTTCAATGCTCTCACAGCCTACTTCCCTCTTACCTATTTTCTGTAATTATTAAATTAAAGTAAAAAAGAAAGCAAATTTGATTAGACTTCCGTAATTCATCTGCTGCTTTTTCAAACAAACATCCTTGTGCTTTCTCCCATGCTATCCTTCTTGTTGGAGAAGTTTCCTTTCAACAGCCACAAAACCAACTAATTTTCTTCATCAAATCCAACCTTCTGTCTTCTTCACCATCATGTATAGGCAGAACCAAGGGTTAGGCTGATGCGCCTTCCTGGCCAATCAATACGGTCTCATTGTTTCCCTCATCTGTCTGTAGCCATCTGCTGTCTTTTGTCTTATACTTTTGAGCTCCTCTGGGCAGGAATTATCTTTTTGCCCTATATTTCTGTACAGTATATCATCATAATGGTAGTCCAGGATTAAGGCTGCTAGAAAGCATCATAATGCAAATAACAATAATGGCAAAATTTCCTCTAAGTTCTCAATATTTTTTGACATCAAAGATGTAGAAATATGAGGTGGTTCAGGAAAAAAAATCACTGATTTTACTGTTTTTTTCAGTGCCTCTGCAATGGGTATAGAATAGCAGTGGATGGGAATATTAGTTCAAGTATTTTAATGTAGTGCTGGATCAGGCTCAGCAGGTCTGACAGCCTTTCTCCATTGTAACTCCTACTAAAGGCAGCAAAAGGACTCTCACAGGAAATGAATCAGGCCCTACCAGCCCATGAGGCAGCCTGCAAGAGGAGCTAGGCTATTGCCTGGCAAGACTGGTGGCTCAGATAGAGGATCACATATTGAAATTTTTATGATCATCTCTAATTTAAATATGCCATATGTTGCTATTTATTTTCTTTTTAAGGTGAATGTAAAAAAAGTGAAGGGCTGCCACACTGTATGGGGTCATAGTAAGAGAAAATCCGAAATTATTTCCACTGAAACAGTAATTCAGGCAGACTACTGTGAACCACAAATGCAAAAATATAAATATTACAAAATGTGTATTTATGCGTGAGAGGCCTAAATATCAGTTACCACTGAGAATCCTCATTCCAGTGTCCTCGCTGCGTGCCTACGTGCTCACTTACGAGACTGCAATGTGTTAGGGGGGTAATTTTGTTCTGCACTGAGCACTGAAAGTGTTAGAATTTGCCCGTCTTTCCACAGCACAAATACAGCAGGGACTACCTGACTCAGCTCACAAACTACAGCCACAGCATCAAATTTCCCAACCCACTTAATTTGAAAGCCTGCCAAGATAGGTGAAAGACCTTATAAATATGTAAAGCAGGAAGTTCAGATTACACAGTGATGTAAATTCCCAGTGATTGATGCCCTTTTAAAAACAATAAAAATCCTCGAGAAAGCACAACGTTCGTAAAAGTGCTTCACTGCCCGTGATGTCTGGTGGTGCCGTACGGAGTTTAGACCATGCATTGTACTTTTCGTGCGGATTTTATTTTGGATTTCTACCACTTCCTGGAGGCCAGGGGGAGGCACAGTGGGAGGAACCAAAAAACTCGGTGCCACAGCCATTTTGTTTGTGGGCAGCATGGTAGAATTCTGTCAGTCAGTATAAGGAGGGGTTTTT
>NW_010433672.1:0-344 GCF_000710305.1 Buceros rhinoceros silvestris | reverse complement strand
TAAAAAAAACCTATCCCTGCCGTAACGGATGCATCTGTTGAATTTAGTGTTAATTTAGTTCTTTCATAAGGTAGGTATTTATATTTGTAAGTAAATGGAGTATTTGGGGGGATCCAAGCCTCCCCACTTTCCAGGAATCGTGGATTTTGTTTGAGGCATGACTGGCTTTTTCAGATGCCGCGAGGCTGCTGAACTCCGGCGGTGCTGGGTGCTGGGTGCTGGGTGCTGGGTGCCGGGGTGCTGGCCACGGGGCCGCCGGGGCCGGGGGAACGGCCGAGGGATGCGCTAATCGGCAGAAACTTGCTTCGGGGTTGGGAGTGGGGGCTGGGGCGGGGGGAGGGAAA